>NW_022156844.1:0-163435 GCF_004353045.1 Thyridium curvatum | reverse complement strand
ACTGGCCCGTAGCCCATCAATCAAGCCCGTCAAGGCTATCAAGCCCATCAAGCCTGTCAGGGCCACTGGCCCATCAAGCCCATCAGGGCTACTGGCCCGTAGCCCATCAATCAAGCCCGTCAAGGCTATCAAGCCCATCAAGCCTGTCAGGGCCACTGGCCCATCAAGCCCATCAGGGCTACTGGCCCGTAGCCCATCAATCAAGCCCGTCAAGGCTATCAAGCCTATCAAGCCTGTCAGGGCCACTGGCCTATCAAAAGCCCATCAAGCTAATCAAGCCCATCTAGACTGGTTATATCTAGAATCTAAATTCTCTCCTGAATTCAAAGCTAATTTTAAAAAGAGACCCAGACCTTGCACTAACAGCTATATACCTTGTAATATTAGTGTATAGGGTTCTTTTAGTGCTTAGCGAGAGGATTCTAAACAGGCTGTTAAGAAAATAGCCCCTGCACCAGCAAATTTAGATGGCGATGCGCTAGCAAAACAACCGCAAAAAAGAGCGTAATTTAAAGTCGTTTTCTGGTTATTATAAGACTAGGGGACTGCCTGTAACGCAGGCTTTAGGGAATGGGGTTGTAGTAGCCCTCACTGCTCGCAGGGCTCGCGTTCGTAAAATAGGACCCGTTCCGCCCTCGTTCCTCTCGGGCTCCAGGGTCTCCGCCTCAGAGGCCCTTCGCTGCGCTCAGAGCCTTCTTCGGCATACTAGGTTGTGTACTAACAGCTATATACCTTGCAATGTTAGTGTACAGGGTTCTTTTGGTGCTTAGCGAGAGGATTCTAAACAGGCTGTTAAGGAAATGGCCCCTGCGCCTGCAGATTTATGTGGGAGAGCGCTAGCAAAACAACCGGGAAAAAGAGCGTAATTTAAAGTCGTTTTCTGGTTATTATAAGAAGTGTAGCACAAGTTGCGTGAGCGGAGAGTTGATGTGATTGGCCACCTCTTACCCCGCCCCAGGACCAAAACTCGGGCCAACTCAGTCGGCTGCCGCTAAGTAAAATTCTGCCGGCCATTCTCGACTTTTTTGTGGCTACACCGCCCGCCCGCCCTCCGACCGCCAAAAAATTGTCCATGCAGTGATCTTTCCCCAAGTTCTAGAGAATCGTAAACCTTTGAGGAGCAATCAGGAATACACATTGCGAAGCCCACCATGCTTAGGCAAATGTAAGACTGATATAAGACGTACCAATTCTATCTAGGAGCCCTGCTAACACAATGCAGAAAACCCAGGAATGCCCGCTCCAAGCGGGCGCTCGAGAAGCGCGACCCCAAGGCCGTCGAGAACCCCAAGAACGCCCTCTTCCTGCGCGGCACGTCGTGCAGCCAGGTCTGCCAGGACGCCATGTCGGACCTGCACTCGATGCGCATGCCCCTCGCAAAGAAGTTCACCAAGAACAACCCGATCCACCCCTTCGAGGATGCCTCGTCGCTCGAGTTCTTCAGCAACAAGAACGACTGCTCGCTGCTCGTCTTCGGCAACTCGTCCAAGAAGCGCCCGCACTGCCTGACCCTCTGCCGCACCTTTGACTACAAGATCCTCGACATGCTCGAGCTCTACCTCGACCCGGACACCTACCGCCGCATGAGCCAGTTCAAGACGGAGAAGTTCGCCGTCGGCCTGCGCCCCTTGCTCGTCTTCGCGGGCCCGGCGTTCGAGAGCCCCGTGCGCAACGAGTGGACGACGGCCAAGAGCCTGCTGGTCGACTTCTTCCGCGGCGACTCGTCGGCGGACAAGATCGACGTCGAGGGGCTGCGGTACGTCGTCGCCGCGACGGCGGACGAGGAGGCCTCGGCGCTGCGGCTGCGCGCCTACCTCGTGCGCACGCGGCGCAGCGGCCAGCGGCTGCCGCGCGTCGAGCTCGAGGAGATGGGGCCCCGGATGGACTTCCGGCTCGGCCGGCTGCGGGAGCCCGACGAGGCGGCGCTCAAGGAGGCGATGCGCAGGGCCCGGACCAGCGAGGAGCGCCCCAAGAAGAACACCTCCACCGACATCGTGGGCGACAAGATGGGCAGGATACACATGGGCAAGCAGGACCTCGGCAAGCTGCAGACGCGCAAGATGAAGGGCCTCAAGAGGTCGCGGGACGATGACGACGACGTGGAGGCTGGGGCGAAGAGGGCGAGGGATGAGGATGATGAGTAGAGGGCTGGGAATGAAGGAGCTACTGCGTGGGATAGAAGGTGATCCCTCAGTCTGCTGTAGATATCGTCATTGAGCGGCGTTTGGTCTGCCTAAAAGCACGGGTCGATTAGGGCACACGCCTTCACATTATTAGTTCGGTACCCTGGCGTACGGCTTGGAATTGGAGTATTCAAAATTGAATTGCAAAGCTTCAAAGATTCGACAACCTCTCCCTTAAAGAAAGCCGCCCTGATGACTGTCAGACTTTTCGATCAATTGAGGACGCAATGTCTTTATGGCCAGTTCTGTAGAGATCAAGAATGCACGTCCTTGTGCCACTAGAGAATCCAGCTTGTAGCGCCCGCCGCCCTTAGCGCCCGCGACAGCGCTCTCAGCGTTGAATGAGCTAAACCCCACCTCCCTCCAGCTCGTTTTCAACATCAGTCTACATCCACGCATCCTTCTCAGTGCTGTCTTCTTGCCACTCTCATATCTGTGAACAACTTGTCCCATCTCACGACCCTGATTTCAACACACAGAGATAAGAATGGCGCCCTCGGCAGTCGACGAGACCGCCAGCGACGATCTCTACTCGAGGCCCAGGCCCCGGCCCCAGCGGTCGCCCGCTGAGGCGGCGCAGGTCCGCATCCGCAACCGCCGCAGGGAGTACCTCGAGCAGAACCCGGACTACTTCCGGTCTGCGGAGCATGAGCTTGCCGGTAAGTTTCCATGTACGCGGGGATCAGTCCCGGTCAGTTGTGTGTACCAGGCCAGGACAAGCGCTCTGTGTGTCTGTCAGGTCGGTGCGCAGGTTCGCCCCGTCTCATTTCGTTCATCCATTCCCTTCATATGTGAAGTCACCAGCCATTCGAAGAACTTCCTGTCATCTATGTGCTGCGATGATCTCATGTTATCAAAGGCTTGTATCGCTATTCTGTTACTATTATTGTTATGATTGTTATCACCGCTGTTCTAGACATTCCATCTGCCCTCAGAACTTCACCAAGCACTACACAAAAGAAAAAAAACACAA
The DNA here is from genome assembly GCF_004353045.1 of Thyridium curvatum. Lineage (NCBI taxonomy): Eukaryota > Fungi > Ascomycota > Sordariomycetes > Thyridiales > Thyridiaceae > Thyridium > Thyridium curvatum. The sequence goes on along the minus strand of NW_022156844.1, from coordinate 160,279 downwards.
ATGAAACCAAGCCGCTCACAAAGGAAATCCTCCTTTCTAGACCCTCTCCTCTACGACATCCTCATCCGGCGCTTTCAAACACCACAGGAGCGCCAAGCAGAAGGCCAAGCAAAGGGCTACGCCCGCGTGCTCGAAGGCTCCCTCCTCCGAGGCGAGGCCCGCCTCGCCCGCATGGCCGAGTCCTACGCCTCCCAGCCCACAGGCGGCGGCGATAGTAGCAGAGCAGATCCAGCGTCATCATCAGCATTCCGGCCGGCAGACATACGCACCCACTACCAGTACCAACAACCATCGCCGACGGCGGCGGCGGCAGCATCGCAACCGCCATCCAGAGCCGATTTCCTCCCCGCGGAGAGAAACCCCGCCACGGCCAGCGCGGCCGCCCAGGCATTCGCAGAGTCCGACGACGACCCGCCCGCCGACCGCGCAGAGGGCCAGCGCCGCTGGGACGACTTCCTGCGCGAGCGCTTCGTGCACGGCGGCGACGACGACTTCGACTACGCCGGGCTCGTCGACGCGGACGACCGCTACGACGAGCTGGAGCGGCGGGACGCTGAGGACGCCTGGTTCGACGACGAGGAACCGGGTTCCCCGTGACCTCGCATGACCTCCAAGATGCGGGCCTTCAGCCACTTGGGATCGTACTTCTTTACGTCGTTGACGTCTACCTTCTTGCCCGAGGCTATCATGTTCCGTACCAGAACTCGAGCCTTGTCTTCGGCCGAGCTAGCGATGAACTCGGCTATGCGAGCCTTGTGCACCTCCGGGTCGTATACGATGGGCTCCTCGCGGACAGCCCTCGGTGTCGCGTGGAGGGTGCATTTGCCAGTCTTGTCGTCTCTCTTCACGGAGAAGAGATGGTCGGGATCTCGCATGGCCTCATTGAGCATGTTGTTCAACTTGAAGGGGCTGAAGTCCGCTACGAAATCGATGCCGGGCGTCTTGCCCGCGTCCATTAGACTGCGTATCACCGCATGATACTTGCTCGCCCGCCTCAATCCCTCCCCGAGTCTTGTGCGCTGGTCTTCGTCTGCCACGTTGCACATGAACGAGTACACTACTTTCCACTGACGCTCAAGATCTTTTAGTGTAATGCAGTCCTCGCCGGTTGTAGCCATGTACCCGTGGCTGGGTGGTGTCCTCGATATCACCACGATGCCCTGGAGCCCGGCCTCTCTGTCTACCTCCCAAACATAGTAATGCTTCGGGTCGGTCCTGTTCATTTCTTTCAGGTGTTCAAGCCAATCTTTGGTGAATCCGGGATCTGTCGGGGGCGCCAACTTGGCTACGGGAGTATCGGGAAGTGTCTGGCATGGTGCCGAACCGGGTGTGGACTGGATGGACGTGCGGAATTCGTTCTCCGAGGAGTCGGACTCGCTGTAGTTATTAGCCCAGAAGTCGACTCGAGGGCGTCCTAGGTTGGCCAGCCACGGAGCATATCCGCTTGGCCCCTTAGGCCGGCGCTCTCTTCTCGAGGCACGGCCCTGAGCCCTCGTTGGTCTCTGGTCTTCTGGCCCGGTTTGCGACTGCGACGAAGAGTCTGGGGGGTCCTCGGGGAGCTCGTCCATGGCCAGCCTCAGAGACCGCGTCAGTCTCTGGCACTCGGCCATGGCTTCTTCGCTGACTCGCGACTGCGAGGACGGGCCTGGGCGCTCCTCGCTGGGCTCTCTCGATGCCTGTTCCTGAGCGTCGTCGGCCTCTCCAAGCGCCTGTTCCTGAGCGTCGTCGGCCTCTCTAAGTGCCTGCTCCCGAGCCTCGGCAGCCTCTCCAAATGCTTCTTCGCGAGCCTCTCTAAGTGCCTGTTCCCGAGCCTCATAGATCTGCTGGTCCTCTGCCCTTTCGACGTCGCGACGCTCCTTTCGCTTCAGCTTTTTCCTCCGGTTGCGTTCAGCACGGGACGAGAGCGCCATCTTCGCAGTACAGCACTGCTCGTAGTAGCTGTTTGGTACAGATCCAATCGTTCAGAGTGGATGTGCAAATGATGCAATGGATAGGGGTGATGCAGGCAACGAGTGATGGCAAGGTCTGTCTGGATGGTGATATTGATGGAATGATGGATGCGTGGATGGATGCGTGGATGGATGCGTGGATGTGTGTGAGAGCCACGGGCAGAGAATCTCGATCGAGAATGACCGATCTCCTCTTCCGGCGAGCCTGGGAATTAAGGGAAGGAGGAATGGAGTGTACGAAGGGAGGAATGAATGGAAGAACATTGAAGGAAAGCAAGAGCGATTATCAGTTGGGCGGTAGGACCGGCGCTGGTAACTGTCCGGAAGACTGTTTATCACCAGCCATTCGCGGACTTCACCAACCACTCTTTTGAAGCCAAGTTTCTCTCTCAAAACACCTCACTGAACCAGGTTCGATTCATCCGGGCTCGCGTCGACCTGCGAGTGATGCTTGGACATGTTGACGGCGTCAGGAGGAGGTGGTTTGCCATCCACCAAGCCCTTGGATGACACCCCGCGTGATGTTCAGTACAGATTAGTATTGAAGTATCTATTGATGAACCTCTCTCAACTGTTTTGACTCCCGATTGACATTATCATTATCATTAGACATTTGTTTCGCGTCGAAAGCGCGGAGTACCGTCGGATCCATGACATGCGCCCGGACATCCATCTCCTGCCACCATCACTCGCACCACACCTACCACTCTCGGCGGTTCCTGGCCCTGTTCAATTCACGCACTCCTTGTAGTATGCCTCGAGCAGGCCCAGAGAGTCCGGGTGCACCCGTCCCACCTTGGCCACCTTGAGGCCGTCCTCGAGCGTGTACAGCCGCCTGCAGTCGAGCCTCGCCATGGGCGACACGAACTGCTGCCCGTTCTCCATGATGATGCCGACGGGCTCGCGGAGGATGCCCTCCTCGGGGAAGGGCGACGGCGCGTCGATGCCCGCGGGGTAGAGCACGGCGGACTCGTTGGGGACGCGCAGCTCGCAGCCGCCAGGGCTGAAGATGGTGATGGAGAGGCACAGCGAGAAGCTGCGGCGCTTGCGGACGACGACGAACCAGCGGTACCGGGCCAGGGGCTTCTCCCCCTGGTAGGGCGGGCACGCCTTGCTGTACTCGCGGTCGGACTTCTTGACCCTCGTGGTCTCCTTGCTCTCGGGCTCGAACCAGACGACCTGGAATATCCGACCCGGGCAGAAGAACTTTTTGGGTTTCGAGATTGCGGCGAACTCTGCGTTACTTGTGTCAACCTCGAAGCGAACCGAGGGCCTAACGCAAACAAACAAACAACAAACAAACGGATGCCACTGATCGACGCCAAAATGCGCTCATCGCTGCAGCTTGTTCGGGGGTATCAAAACTCGCAAAACTTTCGAAAAAAGACACAATCTTACTCGGCGGCTCTGCGACACGCAGCTGCTGTTGGTCATGTTCCTGCTTACAAGGCGCTATCCTCGACACATCGCCAGCCCAGTCACCCCCTTTTCGCCGGTGTTTACTCTCTCCATTGGAGGTCTCTTGGTGTCTGTACTCTTCACACGGCACGGTGCAATCACGAGACTTGCTAGCATGGTGGTGCGGTCTGCTCGCGACGGCCTTTGCGCTTCCCATTCTCTGATACGCTCTGTACAAGAGGAGCTCGCCGCCTCGCCACTGCACGTAGTCTTGGTTCTCGGCACTCCACTCCCAATGTCCTCCGCAGCCGCCGGCGCGGAAGCCGGTCGCGTCCGAGACCGAGTCGTCAGACTGGTAGCCATCCAAGCTCGACGGATCAGTCTCGCTTGCGAAGTTGTCGCCGTAGACTACCGTCACGGATTGCGTTATTAGCGGTGGACCGGGGGAGGATTTGGGGGGTGCGGTAACACTGGGACGGGGACACCTTACCCTCGGTGTAAGTCGCTGACACGGACTCGGCACTCTCACTAGGGGTCTGCGATTGTACCCCACGCTTCATCTTAGCGAACACTTGTCGTCGTTGTGATTATTTCCTATCTCCTTTTTTCTCTTTTCTTTTTGTTTACAGATGACACTAAGAAGGAAACTGCAAGAAAACGAGCGCAGAAGATCTTCAATGTTCCAGAAGTTCCCCATCATGAATGCCGAAGGCATGGGAACCCTGTCTTTTATCAAGACGCGAAGAAAATGGCGATATTTTCGCCAAGACATGCACACGACAAAACCCCCCAACACTTTTTTCCCATGTCCAAAAAGCTTAAAGCAAAATCCAGCAGAGCAGGGGGGGCGTCACGCAAGAAGCCAAAATGGGCATGACCGCATTTTCCTCTGGGGTGGAGACGCCTATGATGTCGTTGATGTGATAGCCATGCATGTGCCTGCATGAGCTGGGAAGCGGGCGGTGCTGGCGGCCAGAGAAGGGAAGTCTTTTCCTTGCCATGTTTTCGACATGGGCAGCTGTGGCTTGCATGCCCTGCACAACCCATGACATCGCCGATGCCCTGGCGGGGGGTCCCCGGGGCTCACCATTCGCCGGGGAAGCAATCCGGAAGGGTGCAGAACCCTGCTTTCCACCCCGGGCCTCTCTCTCCACACCCCCGGTCTTCGTTGGACCCGGTCGCGAGAAAAAGGAATGCGGGACGCCCGGCGCAGCGAGAGTCGGAGCAGGATGGCAAGGTGCAGGAGTTGTTCTGCTCTTTGCTTTTTATTCTTGGACTCGTGCAACACACTTTACCAATGGGCTATGAAGGAAAGAAAAAAAAGCCAGATGATGAAATTCGGGGTCCCTACGGTGCGTCATCGCGCTGCCTTTGTACCACCACCACGCATGGGATTCCCTTTTGCTTCCCGTGCATGGGGGGATCGCCAGAAACGCATGGGAGCAACGTCAGGCATCCAGGCGAAATCGATCGATATTTTTTCGAACAAGGGAAAATGCTGTTCTCGCCCTCCCTGAGGGAGAAGATGACGAGGTTGTGGCGGGTGTCGCAACGCAAACCTTCCAAGCCGGCGCCGGCGCTGGTGCCGGGCCTCCTGGTTGTGACGCCAAGACGCCGACACATGGTGATAAGTCAAGTTTGTGGCTGTCCTTTGGGTGTCAACAATGTCGGGTGGAGACTTGGAGAGCAAGGGTACTGCGCCATTCTGCAAGTTTGCCAAGGTCAGGGAGCATGAGGCTGCAGGACTGCAGGGAAAACAGACGTTGGGTCCGTCCGCGGAGACGTTTTTTCTTCTTTTTCTGGGGTCCGATCCCAATTGACAGCCAGCCTTGCGCGACCACACGCACATCCAGACACTTTGTCTTTCTCTCGTGTTCAGCAGCCAGTTTTCTACAAGTATTCAGAGTTGTGGCCGTTGGACAGCGCGCGAGCTATGTACTCCGATACCCACCTGCTTAAATATTGGCGGCTCCTCGCAGCTCATGGAGCCGCCATGGCGGAAGAGCTTGGGATAAACGGTCCGCGGGCCGGTTAAATTGGGATAAATTGAAGTCTTGTCCCGCCTTCCACCCAGCCGGCGCGGGGGAGAGAGAGAGCTCTTGTTGGAGAGAGGAGGGGGAGGGGAGGAGAGATCGAATGTTGCTCGGCGACGCGAGGCGATTCTCGGAGGGATGTATATATTCTCTTGGGATTGCCATTGATCCCTTTGAGATTCTGGATCTTCATTATCTTGTTCTTGCGGAGGAAAACCTGCAGATCTCTGTCCCCGCAACACCACGATCCCCCACATCACGATCCCTAAGACCGCTCAACTTCAACTCACGCTACTCGCACCACCAAATCGCACACATTAGGAGATTCCTGCACAGACAAGGCCCCAGCAGCAGCAGCAGCCATGGCGCCCCTCATCAAGCACCTCTACACCGCCGACCCCTCGGCCCACGTCTTCGACGGCAAGGTCTACATCTACCCCTCGCACGACCGCGAGACCGACATCCAGTTCAACGACAACGGCGACCAGTACGACATGGCCGACTACCACGTCTTCTCCACCTCGGGCCCGCTCGACGACCCGGACGCCGCCGACGTGCGGGACCACGGCGTCGTGCTCCGCGCCGAGGACGTCCCCTGGGTCTCCAAGCAGCTCTGGGCCCCCGACGCCGCCGCCAAGGACGGCAAGTACTACCTCTACTTCCCCGCCCGCGACAAGCAGGGCGTCTTCCGCATCGGCGTCGCCGTCGGCGACTCCCCCGCGGGGCCCTTCGCGCCCGACCCGGAGCCCATCCGGGGCAGCTTCTCCATCGACCCGGCCGTCTTCGTCGACGACGACGCCGCGCAGTCGGCCTACATGTACTTTGGCGGCCTGTGGGGCGGCCAGCTGCAGTGCTACCAGGGCGGCAACGACGTCTTCGACGCGTCGTGGCAGGGGCCCAAGGAGCCCTCCGGGCCCGGCCGGCGGGCGCTCGGCGCCAAGGTGGCCCGGATGAGCGCCGACATGCGGCAGTTCGACGGCTCGGTGCAGGAGCTGCTGATCCTGGCGCCCGAGACGGGCGAGCCCATCGCCGCCGACGACCACGACCGGCGCTTCTTCGAGGCGGCCTGGATGCACAAGTACCGGGGCCGGTACTACTTTAGCTACTCGACGGGCGACACGCACTACCTGTGCTACGCGACGGCCGACGCGCCGACGGGGCCCTTCACCTACGGCGGGCGCATCCTCGAGCCCGTGCTCGGGTGGACGACGCACCACTCCATCGTCGAGTACGGCGGCCGCTGGTGGCTGTTCCACCACGACTGCGAGCTGAGCAAGGGCGTGGACCACCTGCGGAGCGTCAAGGTCCGGGAGATCTTTTACGACGCCGAGGGCCGGATCACCACTGTCAAGCCCGAGTGATTGGGTGGGCGGGTGGGTTGGGCGGGGGGACGTGTCTGAATACAAATAGATCTAATTTTCGATATCGATGCAATGAGAAAAAGAAAAAAGAATGTTGCGTATGGTATATAATCTTTAGTTCTAATCCCGTATCCTCCAAACGCCTGCCCCGTTGCCCCCCCCCCCCCCCCCCCCAAAAAAAAGACCAGTTAACCACCCCGTCATTCATCCAATCACGCCCATGCCCAATCTCCCATTAGACGCCCAACCCCAGCCTCAACCCCTCGAGCGCCTCCTCGTACCGGCTCGGGTTATGATCCGTCAGCATCGACGCGCAGATCCTCATCTCCCCGAACCGGGCCTCCACGTCCCTCACCCACCGGCACACGACCCTCCTCGCCGTCCCGCCCGTGACCTCCTCCCCGGCGGCCACAAAGTCGCCCTCGCCCTCCTCGGCCTCTTTCTCCTTCGGTTTCCTGCTCGCCGGCGCGCTCTCGACGACCAGCACCTCGCCCGGCGGCACCAGCTTGACATTCATCATGCTCGCCCTCAGCGTCTTGAGCGCCGCAAAGCACCACCCGACGTCATCATCATCGTCATCGTCATCACCACCACCGCCACCGCCACCGCCGGCGCCAGTCCACCTGCCCGCCAGCGTCCGCTCAAAGACCCTCCACAGCCTCGCCCGGACCTCGGCCTTGGCATCCCCGTTGTCCCGCCGAAAGGCGAGGCACACGGCCCGGACGTCGTGCACGGCGCCCAGGCTCAGCGAGGGCACCACGTCGGCGCCGTGCACGACGCTCGTGATGAGGCGGCGCGTCGCCCTGCGCAGGGCGGGCGACATGGTCGCCGGCGGGCCGTACGCGTAGACGTGGCACGCCCTGCCGGGCGGCAGCCCGCTGTGCGGCGCCGTCACGAACGACGACGACGACGACGACGACGACGACTCGGCGCCGGGGTTCGGCTCCGCAATCATGACGCCCAGCAGCGCCGTCACGGCCCCGCCGAGCGAGTGGCCCGTGAGCACGAGCCCGAAGCCCGGGTGGCGCAGCAGCGCGGCCCGCAGCGCGGCCACGACGCGGCCCCCGCGGTCCGCGAGCCGGCGCGCCGAGGCGTGGAAGCCCTTGTGCACCGAGTAGGCGCGCCCGCGGTAGGCGAGCAGGTCGTACACGCACGTCATGTCGGCGAGCACGTCCTCGAAGCCCAGGGTGCCGCGGCAGGCGAGCACGACGGCCCGCGCCTCCGTGTCGACCGAGATGCAGTGCACGAGCGGCACGTTGGTGCCCGTCTCGCCGGCCACGTCGGAGCCGCCGCCCGGGTCGACAAACGACGAGACGAGCACCGACGACGCGTCGAGCCCCGTGTGGTGCGCGTACGTCTGGATCTCGCCGTGGATGCCGCCGCCGCCCGACCTCTGCCCTTGGTCGGAACGGTCGTGGTCGGGCAGGTAGGTCGATATCCCCATCAGGCGGAGGAAGTGGGAGCCGTAGACGGCCGACGAGAAGCGCATGTACCGGCTGATGTTGTGGACGAGGTGCGCCTGCGGGAAGAGGCCGGGTACCGCGCCGGTCTGCTTGAGAGAGGAGAGGGAGTCGGCGTCGGCGTAGAAGCTGGTTCTGCTGCTGCTGCTGCTGGTGGCGGCGGCGGTGCCGTGGCAGGGCAGGGGTGGGGAGTTGAGCACCGAGAGGGCGAGGGACATGCGCGAGTCGTTGGTCTTGAGGGTGTAGATGCTGGGCGCGTAGTCCTGTGAGGCGGCGCGCTCGTGTCTGCTGCGGGGGTGGACGGCCAGGGCCCCACTGGTGGCAGTCGAGGGCTGCTGCTCGCGGCCGAGGTGCGGGGAGGAGATGGCCTTCTTTGTGGGCGAGACGGTCGCGCGGGGTAGGTCGCGGGTGAGCTGGGGTGACGAGGGCCTGGTGTCCTCGAGGGAGTGCACGGAGAAGGCGTCGGTGGTGGAGATGATGGAGCGCTGGTCGTCCATGACGCGGCTGCGGGAGGGGCTGCGCGGCCAGCCGTGTTCGTACTCTTCGTCGTCGGTCGCATCGAAGGATGACCGTCTGTTGAATGCGAATAGTCCTTTTGGCCGGGACGGCGGCGGTGGTGCGTCACGAGCTGGGACGAGGGATGACTTGCGGTCGGGGACGGGGATATGGCTGTCGCCGGTGGAGGATCGCTGGCTGGACCGTGTCGTCGTTGATGAGGATCTGTCTTGGACCTGCGGCCGCTGCTTGGCGGATGTGTGACCTTGCTTCTGTAGGAGGTTGGAGATCGTCGGGCCTGTTCCCTTTCTGAGGACGGACCGGAAGCTCGGCCGCTTCTCCAAGGTCCTGGGGCGCGGGGCGGGGTCCTTCTTCAGATCGGCACTCGATCGCTTCTTTTCGACTGCCGACGATCGCTGCGGCCGGTCGCCCGGCTTCGACGACGGAGGACTGGTTGGGTTCTGCCGTGCTCGTTTCTGGTTCGCCGCATTGCCAGTAGTCTGCTGCAGGACAGGCAGTTGCGACGCCTTGGGCGTGTTCTGGGCGGACCGAGGCGTAGTCTGCGTCGCAACAGTCTTGCTGGCCCTGGGCGGGGTGTTGGGAATGGCAGTCGTCGCAGGTCTTGGCAGAGCAAGGGTCGGCGGGTGCTTGGGCGGCACCGGGGGCGCCTCGACATCATCGACGTCCATGGCTTCCGCGTCCGACACTGGGGCCGATTCCGCGTTGTAGGCAGGTCCCAGCTCAAACAGTCGGCGATCGGCATCTCCGACCCGTGCTGGCTGATCGCTGTCGGCGGCGGCGGCCCGTTGCTGCTGCTGCTGCTCCGTGCTGCGCGTCTCGCTGCGCGTCATCCGGTAGACCGTGCGGTATGTCGACCCGGCCTTGGCGGTCTTGGACGGGCCGCCGGGAGCCAGGACCTTGCTCTCCTCGACGATGACCATGCCCGGCGGCGGCGCAAAGTCCGACGGCCGGGCCGAGTTGAGCTCGATGGTGACGGTGCGGGTCGTGGACGTGGAGACGGTGACCTTGGCGGCGGCGGGCAGGGACTGGGCGATCTCGCGGCGCAGCTGCTCCTCGGGGGTCTGCAGCATGCTGTGGCCGAGAGCAGTGCCGTGGTCGCCGGCGTCGGCCGGTGCTGCGGCCTCGAGTCCGCGGTACAGCCGACTGGGCTGCCGCCGATGGCCCCGGCCCTCGGTGTACTCGTATGACCCCGCGTGCCTGTTCCGCCTTTCCCGGACGGCGACGGTCTGGCCCTTGACCACGACGACGTCCCACACGGTCTCGTCGATCTGCAGGCGCTCGTCCTCCTCCGCCGACAGCTTGCGGCAGCATCTCTGCAGGTATGCCAGGCCGCACAGGCCCAGGACCAGGTCGACATAGCCGACCTGCTCGCCGTCTGCGCCGGTGGTCGGGTTCTGAATCTCGCGGTGGACGAGGGCGATGATGGCGGCGACGGCCTTGGACGACTCGGTGGAGCCGAGCAGGTTGTTGATCAGGTTCAGCGTGAACAGCGAGGTCCCGGCGACGGCGCTGATGCTGTCGCCGGTCAAGTCGAACAGGGTCGCGGCGACGAGCTGGGCGGCGGTGGCGGCCTGGTGGAACTTTTGGAAGGTCCAGCCGAGCAGGTACTCGGCCTCGGCGCGGCTGTACGCTGTCGGGCTGTCGGCGGCGGCCGAGTGGCCGGCGGAGGCGAGCAGGCGCTCGATGAGGGCGCGGCCGAGGCCGAGGGAGGCCATGGTGGTCAGCCTGCCGGCCTTGAGGACGTAGTAGCCGGCAAAGGCCGAGTAGACGATGCCGGTCTGGGCGGTCTTGGTGGTGGTGGTGACGATGCGGGCGGCGAAGGGATGGAGGAGGGTGGAGCCGGAGGCGACGGTGGCGGGGCTGTCCTCGACGGCGGCATCATCGTCGTCGCTGTCGCTGTCGCTGTCGCTGTCGCCGTCGCCGTCGCCGTCGTTGTGGTGGTTGATGTTGGGGTTGATGTTGGGGTCGGGGTGGAGGGCGATGAGGGTGGTGTCGTCGTTTGGTGGCCGCAAGAGGTCGTCCTCATGTCTGTCCGTGTCGACGTCCATGGCGACGTGGGCGCTCTCGCAGCGGGATGCTGCTATTGGGTGGGTGCGACACGTCGAGATGGTTTGCCATGGGACGGGTAGATATTGATGATTGTGTCGATGGAATCCAAAGACGCCCTGGACGGTGTTGTTGAGAGAAGCGGCAGGCGGGACAGCAACATTGCGCAGGGTAAACAGGGGGAGAAGAAAAGCCGTGTGGCAAACACAGGCAACGTGTTTCCCGGTCCGTTGAGGACGAAACAAACTACCTGTACCTACTTACCTACCTAGGTAGGCATGAGAAGCAGGTCCACGGGTCCCAAGGACTCACTCAGGAGTGACGCTGACAGACAGGCTGGGGCAGCGCATGACGGGCGTTCTCTCGGCGCGTCCCGTATCGGCGGAATTGGTTGGGTCTGGGTCTGGGCCTGGGCCCAGGTAAGGTAAGGTAAGGTAAGGTAGGGACCTATCTCCAGGTGTCCTACCAGTGGAGGTTAGGTACCTACCTTACCTACCTGTCCCGTAGGTACCTAACTCCGGACTCCGCAGGTGTCTGTGTCTGTTCTGATGGCGTTCTGTGTCTCACTCTCAGAGAAGAGGTTTAGGTTCACATTTCAGCATGTGATTGACCCGCTTTCCCCCCCGAGCCTGTCAACGCTGCCAACCTTGGGTACGCAAAATACTGGTAAGGGTGCTGATTGCATGACCGACAGCGAGTACCTACCTAGTACCGACCTACCTAGGTAGGTAAGTCCATCGGATCTCTTCCAAGCGTGCTGGATTTCTGGCCCCGGCAGTCTGCCCATTTGGTGTTTGGTGCGGGTGTTTCAGAGAGAGGACTGGCATTCCCAGTCGGCGGCTTGTCTCAGCGAGAGCCTGCCTACCTACCTAGGTAGGTACCTACCTACAGGAGGTACCTAAGGAAGCCTGGGGGAGTTGGCTGCCAGCGATACCAGTACACCCTGCAGAGGGGTGTGGACACGAAATACAGGCGGCAACTCGGTTGATTGCAGATGCGCCCGAAATGAAGAGCAAGTACAAGTAGCCTTGGTAGAAAGAGGATTGATTCATCACGGAAGAAAATATAAGTCTTTGGTTGCGACAATGACGAACCACTCCCAGGGGTCTCTTTCCTTTTTTTGCCATTCCCGGCCTAGTCCATCGCCGTCATCTACTTGTACTTGAAGCGTCATCCAGGGGTTCTCTCGACCCGAGTCGTCACGGCATTCGAATAGCGACAGAACGAATGCACAATGCGAATGGAATGCCGTGCTCACCCGAATCGAGAACAATGAAGCATTGACATCCAAGACCTTGAAGGCCACCTCCCCACTGGCACTGGCACGGGGGAGACAGGCAACCTTGAATGTATGTACTTGTAATGTTCCTGGAATAGGTACCTACATACCTACCTACATAGGTACTTGTTTGTACCTACAGGAAGGCATGTACAAGTACAAGTATTCTGACGCCCGCCCCCTAGCCTTCTCCGCACACATCATCCGGCCCACATCTCCAGGCAGGGCTAGAGGTGGGGACTCCCTTTTTCGAGATCATCAAGTCTGTTGTTCAAAACTTGGCGAATCTCGGCAAGGTCAAGCAGGGAGACAACTGTGAGGAGTGCTTGAGCTTAAGCCAACACAACTCCTAAGAGTACACAGTTATACCTGGGGGGGAAATGTAAAACATTAGCTCCTCATATAGTCGGCGGCACTTGATCCGAGATGAGTGAGTTTGATGCATTGTCAGCCGTGCTTTCAAAAGACGTCGCACAACCCAGATCGCGCAGACACAATCACGAAAGGGCTCACAGAACTTATTGAGTGAATGAGGTTAGTTTAATCATGAGTTCCACCTCGCTTGGCTCGAGAAAATGGAGATTCGCATGTTACTGGCGACGATGATACTGGGGCATAGTAGTATCTATGTAAACAATCAACGGTAAGGGGCTGGCTTTTCAAGCCGGGTACTACCGTTGCATTTCGGGGGCTTTTACAAGAAGTATGGAAATGGACAGGGTCTGGGCTGCCCACTTGATTGTGTTCCTGGAAAAGCCATTGTTGAAGCCTTGGTGAAGCTCGACAAGGCCGAACAGGTCACACACAGAAAGGAGGCTTTCTGACGTCTTGAAGCAAAAGTCAACACCGCCCCAACTGGCATCGCCGGTAGATAGCAGTTGGTACTCCTCTGGGCGAGAGAAGAAAGAGGCTAGCAAGACTCATTGGGCATATCACCCATTGTGGTCGATTTTCCAGGCAGACTGAGCACTGCCACCGTGCTTCCAAAGATGCATCGCAGCCCAGACAATCCAGGCACAATCATCAAAGATCCCAGAGGCCTTCTTTCTTTGATAACTGAAGCAGTCAGAGGCGTGAAGTTCACTCCCCTCGGCCCCGCCCAGTAGTTAAATAGGAAGTTCACATCTCACTGGCGACGACGGCGCTGAGTCGCTGCAGTAGGGAATACGTTTGAGCACAGCAGCCGTCTCCTCAGCCTTGGCCCAACTACTCCTCCCCGCGGTCTGCTCAAGTTTTGGCATCTAGACGGAGGGCAGTGTCAGAGTGTTCCAGACAACCTCATGTGACACCTTGGTTGCCAACCGGGATTGTGGGGCAGACAGAGCTTCGTGGACAGCTTGATGTGGTGATAGGGAGGAAGGATGGAAAAAGGCCAACACAGACTCTTCGGGGCTCCTGGCGCCGCGCCCGCGATAGGTAGTTAATTGAAACAATGTGACTATGTCTGCGCACCGACCACGTACTAAGTCGTTTAAATAAATCGCCTTTGTGCCTTTAGTGCGCGCAGCCCTCCCTCTCTCTCTCACAACGCACAACCTCCCCCCCTCTCTCTCGCTCTCTTATTCTCACGCACGCAACTTTTCAACGTTGCAAAACACACCACGCTGCGCGCCCTCACACGTCGCGCCCTCACGTATCCCGCGTCGGTCCACGTCATTGCCATCTCCATCATGGACGACGCCGAGAAATCCACGTCGGCGGCCGCGGCCGATCCGCCCACTCAGGAGGTGAGCCAACAGTGAAACCCATCTGAACAAGAACTGAACCCAGCTTACCTTTTGTCCCCAGGCATCGATCTCCAACTGGCCCTCCACCTTGCACCCAACGATCGAGTCCCTCTTGTCAAGCCCAGCCGAGCTCCCCCAAGGTATGGCGGCAACCCCCTCCCCCCTCCCCCCTTCCCCGTAATGTAGACTCCGCCAGCCTCGCTGACCGTGGTGTATTCTGCGTCCCAGGCTCGGATCAGTACCAGGATCTCTTTCTGCTGCGCGCTCCCAGCAGCAACGTCGTCGAGACCATACGCGACCTCTTGGAGAATTTCAGGTCCGACGATTGCGATCGCCCCGGCAGGTTCGCATTCTACAACGTCTCGCCTGCCGACTTCAAGAAATTCTACGAGGAGGAGCCCAGGGTTCGGAAGTGCAAATTGACCTACCTCGCGTCAGAGCTTGGCGGGCTCCTCTCCTTCAAGATGCCAAGCGTCAAACACAATACGCCGGCCGATGTGATGCTCCACGACCTGGTCGAGCAGGCTCGGGGCATGCATCGCTACGAGATGGTCCTGAGAATCGGCAACGCCGACTTGAAGCTGAAGGATAGCACCTCGATCAAGCAACCGGACGAAGGCATCATCAGCATTGGCCGCCCAGATGGAATCACCAAGCCAACTGTTGTCGTCGAGGTTGGCAACTCCCAGTCCAAGGCCAGCCTCATCCGGGACAAGAACACGCACTTCCAAAAGAACGATGACCCAAACCTTGTTATCCTGATCAAGGTCTCTCCCAACCGACACCGCAAGATGGAAGTTGAGCTCTGGCGTCGAGGAGATGACGAGGCAAGCAGCAGCGTCACCGTCTCGCTGGCCGAACCCCTCAGCGATGTGACCAAGGTGCATTGCCGCACCGCATGGAATGTCACCGGAGCGCCGATGATTATCCGGTTTGAAGATGTGATGGCCTATGGCAAAGAAGACGAGTACGATACCGACTTCATTTTCTCGGAGGACTGCTTCATCGAGATGGCCGGTCATGCAGTTCTGGTGTGCCCCAAGACGCCTCGACAAGTCCTCCAACAGTACTCGGAACACCTTTCCAAGCTTCGGGCTCAGAAGATCGAACAGGAGGAGAAGGAGGCTCGCCAGAAGGAACAGATTCGCCAGGATAATGATGTTCTCCAGGTGCAGGTACGTCTGCTGGTTGAAGAGCTAGGTCGGAAGGACGAGCAGATTCGTCAGATGCGCGAGGAGAAGGACGAGCAGATTCGTCAGGTGGGCGAGGCTAACCCTCAGTAGGTTTGCCAGAAGGACGAGCAGATTCATCAGATGCGCGAGGAGAAGGACGAGCAGGACGAGCAGGTTCGTCAGATGCGCGAGGAGATGCGTCAGATGCGCGAGGAGATGCGTCAGATGCGCGAGGAGAAGGACGAGCAGGACGAGCAGATTCGTCAGATGCGCGAGCAGATGCGTCAGTAGCTCCATCTCCAATGCAGCCAGAAATAGCCCTGTCGGCCAGAAAGGGTTGATTTCTCCCAAGGCGATGGAGCAGAAGCTGTCTACGCACATATCTTGTCTCGATAGAGGTCACGGGCCATGAACTAGATTTGGCCGCAAGGGGGGCACATGGGTCAAGGTCCATTCATCATCACTAGGGTGTAAGATAGAGATACTGATACTGATTGACAATACAAGTGCCAAGGCCCGCAAGACATTGTGGCTAACCTCAGCCGTGGCACATTCTTCATCCCGGGGAAAGCAAGCCGAGACCAGATGTGAAAACGATCTATTCGGCCCTCCTGCCTTCTTGTTCACACCGATATCAACCTGCAGCTGGGCGGATTTCTCGCGGAACCAGTCACCATATCGTCCACTGCTCAGCCCATCTTGTCTCTCTGCGTGTTCTATATGCTGGCGGATGGGTTCTGAGCCCAGAAAGATTGGGAGCACCAGCGAGAAGAGAATCTAGCCCAAAGGAAACCTGACCCTGGCAGCCGCCTCGATTTGAATGCAGAACTGCTCCTGCCGCTCTCCGTCCCGTCTCACCCTTGCCATCTAACTATATGCCCGTGCTAAAGAGCTGCATGCCTGGGCGGGCATATCGACCAGCAAGCATTCCTAAACACGCGCTGCTCTGGCAGACCAGACTTGGCAAATCAGTTTGGGTAACGGCAGGCTGCCGACGCCGCCCACAATGACCACCACGGCGGCCACTCGGAAGCAATGTCCCCTGCCAGAGTATTGCTGCTGGCCGTCAGCCGGACAAGGGCATCATCAAGACAACCGCGGAGCGAGCTAGCAGTTGCCAAGAAGGGGACTCGAAGGACGACGACGATGACGAAATGCAACGGCAGCACCCGGCCCGAAACGTCACCCACCTTTTTGCCTACATGTACTTGTAGGTCCTCCCCTTTCTTGCTTGGATGAGATGCGTCCTTGTGCAGGTACTTGTACAAGTACTTGCCCAAGTCTCCACGCGGTGCGGTGCTGGCTGCCTATAAATAAATAAACAACCTCCACTAAGCCGACGGAGCGGTATCGAGGAAGCACCTTGGAAACCCCACTGGAGCTGGGGCTGGGTGCAGGTTAGGTAGCGAATGGGTGCACGCTAGCCAGGGGCCACCACTTCGTTAGTGGAAACTTACCGGGAGTTAGGGAGTTAGGGAGCTAGGGGCTGTGCCGATCATCGCCTGGCCCTGCCGAGAAGCGTCAGCTCTACCTACTTTAGGTACCTACAATAGGTAACTCTAGGTAGTTAGCCTGTTTGTCCCCGGGCATCACTACTTTAGCTCGGATGGGCGAGAGAGGGCCAATAAACAAGGCCAGCAGACCTCCTTTTTTCTCCCTTTCCCTCCTTCCATTCACCCCCCATCATCATCCATTGACATCCATTGAGCCGTCCTCGTCCGCTTCTCTCTGACACTCGCTCCGTCTTTTGCTTCATCGGTGTATCTATAATCCAATCGTTTGTTGATCTTTTCTCCTCCGCCAGCGAACTCATCCAGAAAAAAAAAAGAAGGAGAAAAGACCTCGATACCGTCCTCTCCGCGGCTCGCTCTGGTCAATTTGTCTCGAGGCCGCAAACTCCCAAAAATCGCATCGAGACCCCGTCACCACCGCCCATCCAACACCCGCCAGAAAATGACCATCAGGAAAATCATGTCTCCCGTTGTCCTCGCCGCACCCGCCGCCGCCGTCGTCGAGACGAGCAACGGCTCCTCCTCCGCCGCCGCCGATACCGACGCAGGCCTCTTCTCCTCGGACCTCATCAGCCCGGCCGTCGCCGCCGCCCTGCCCGAGGGCTACGTCGTGCGCGCCCTGCGCCGCTCCGACTACGCGACGGGCTTCCTCGACTGCCTGCGCGTCCTGACCACCGTCGGCGACATCTCCGAGGCCGCCTTTGACGACCGCTACGCCTGGCTCGCGCGCCAGGACGGCACCTACTACGTCCTCGTCATCGAGGACACCAACGTCGGCAAGGTCGTCGGCACCGGCAGCCTGATTGTCGAGCGCAAGTTGTGAGTTGTGATGGGAGAATAAAAAAAAAAAGGCAGTCCGGCTGGTCGGGCGAGATCAGAATTGCTTTTTTTCGTTTCTTTCTTTCTCGGGGACAAGCGCGGCTAATGACGGGGGTGCGCGGGGCGGCAACAAACAGCATCCACAGCCTCGGCCAGGTCGGCCACATCGAGGACATCGCCGTCGACAAGGACCAGCAGGGCAAGAAGCTCGGCCTGCGCGTCATCCAGGCGCTCGACTACATCGCCGAGCAGGTCGGCTGCTACAAGACCATCCTCGACTGCTCCGAGGCCAACGAGGGCTTCTACGTCAAGTGCGGCTTCCGCCGCGCCGGCCTCGAGATGGCCCACTACCACGAGAGTAAATCTTCCAAATAAGTCCTGCCTGCTCTGGCCTCCCATTTTTTTGTTCATCCGAAACAGAAAAAGAAGAAAGAAAGGAAGAAAGAAACCAGTGAAGGGGAAGGTCACGATCACAAAACAACCGCGCCGGTGGAGCGTTGGAACAGTAATGAGGCTGAAGTTCAGTGTGGCTGATGAATCGACTCGATTTTGCACAGAGCCGTCGCATATTTAAACGGGCACGATCTGGGGCTCGTCTACCGAATGTTGCGGGAGCGGGATAGAGGGACACGGCGCACATGGCAGCATACAACTAATAGGTTTGCTTTTTCCTGGGGACGGAGTTTGTCTGGGCGCGGAGGGGTCTTTCAGCTCTGGGCGCCAAGACTCCGACACTCCGCAAAGCTGTGGAGATGATCAAGGGCAAGTCCCGAAGGCCTCCCAGGGAGGCTAGTCCCGAACCTCTTTTGCCAACGATCCGGGCTACTTTGCGAGTCGGAAGTTCAAGAGCTGGTGACGGTCGAGGGCCGGCGTTGATTCCGGCCCCTTGGTCGAGCAAGACGGGTCTGGCAATAGAAGAGAGGAGGATTGGATCGGGCCAGTTGGGGGACACTCTCGCATATCTGATCGGGGCGTGGGGGAACATAGAACGGGCTGCACTGCAATAGAACCCATCCTTCGGGACTTTTCCGTTGGCGCTTTTGCTTCCCATTTGCTGCTACGCAACGGAGGGTCGGCATTTGACTCAGCCCAGCACCCCCATCCAGGCTTCGGGCTCCGAAATCTGGCTGGCTGGACAGGGGATCGAGCCGGTGCTTGGGATGAGATGAGGTCAGCTCTCGAGGCCACTCCCCATCCGGGCTTGGGGAGTGTGTGCTTGGGCTCTGGCGTTTCCGACCTGGTCAGCCAACAAGGTTCCGGGAAGACAAACACACACAGGCACAGAGCCGGTCAGCAAGCTGGTTGCACATGTCGGCGGCGGCGCACCACCAGCCATCTGGACGCAGTACTCATTACACGGTGTGCGCCCCCTCACCAGGCCAGTCCCAAAGTTCCCAGCTGAGCTGCTCGAATAGGCAATGCCACTTTTACTTCCCGAGTTTTCTCTTTTGGCACGAGCTGCCGATCCGTCCCAATTACATTGCAACTTTTTTTTTTAAAAAAATTCTCCGCGAACCCGGGTATTTGAACTGCATGTCACGTCATGTCTATTTAAGAACTGCTGTGAGCCCCGTGTATTAATTTCTTCATCTACGTCTTCCCCCAACTTGTAGATGTGAAACACTGGCGTGTGCAATGATCGCCATTTACCCCGACTGCGACCTCCAAATCGATCGGCAGACACTCACGGCTTCGCTTATTCGCGATCTCCCCTCCAACTCTCAGTAGTTGACCCGTAGTTAACACACCAACCCGCACAAAAGCGCACCGGAGCTGGGGGGACGAGACCACGGATATCCCCAATATTACTCCCCCACCCGTTTGGAAGCGAGACCTGCTGCCAACGGACGATACCTCCGAATCGGGGTTCACACACACACACACACACACCCTACCCACCACCACCAGCACCACCAACCATCCTTCCATCCCGTGCCCTCCTTCGGGGTTTCTAGAGTCGTTGCAACGTTCGACAGTCCCCCGCTTCCCACTTACACTCGACCGGTAGTCCCGACCAATCAGAAACTCGCCGGCCGGTACGAAGAACAGTCCACATACACTTGGCTGCTTTAGCCGGCCGAAACACACGTCGAAAGTACAAACAGATAGGCGAATAGACAGGCAGACAGACAGACAGACAGACAGACAGTGCTGTCTGGCCAGATTATCCCCCACCCCGGACATATCTCTTGTCTGTTTCGTTGCTCATATACATACACGTCTTGCGGACTTATATCCCCCTTTCCCCCCCCTTGTCCCGGGGCGACGATCCGGAGACTTCGCAAAAGAACCGGTTCTTTTCCTGGGGGCTTCCTTTTTTTTTTGGTAAGGATATCGATCTCCCCCTATATATCATGGCCGGCCTCCTCCCCCGCAGGAGACACTCGCACGACCTTCGGTCGGACACGGGGTTCGCAGAATACCTGCAGTTTGCGACGACCAGGATACGCATTGCGCAGACGCAGTCGGAGTAAGTCCTTGACTTTTCTTGTCTTACCTTTGTCTTTTCTTTTTCATCTTTACTCTCCTTCTTTTCCCTCTCTTGTGATAGGTTGGTTTTTGGGGCATCGTGCTTGCTGCCGCGCACCTTGGGAGATATGTCAGTTGATGTTGGTGTTCGATCTCGTGGGGTGTATAATCGTATCAAAGTCCCGAATATCGTTTCGTTCACGTAAAGCTAAATTAAAAACCCCGACTTGTTTACACAACACAGAGCCCGACTGCACAACACCGCCAGCAACACCGCATCTCAGCTGCGCCGCGAGCGCAGGAGCAAAGTCTCGGCCGTGCGCGTGCCCGACGGCAACTGTCCCGTGCAGTTCCGGCGGCAGAAAGTCGTCCGCGTCAGCCTCTAAAGGGCCCTGCACGCCCTGCTGGGCCACTACCGAAACAACAAAAAAAAATATAGTGAAAAGGAACAAAAAAGTACCGAAACAACGACCCCCCGAGACAGGCAGGGTAAAGAGAGAGGGAAAGAAAGCACCGATATGGCGCCCCATGCCGTGGGAGACGATGAGGTGGTCGGCATCCGGCCGTTTGCGGTGGTGGGCGACGTGCCCATGAAGGAGGCCGCCGTCCGGGTGGAGGTACAGCATGTCGAGACTGTGCCCATGGAAGTCGAGCAGAAGGAGGAGGAGGAGGAGGAGGAGCACAAGAAGCCGAGCAGGAACTGGATCATGGGCGAGGAGGCCTTTGAGCGGCGCATGCCGCACCACGACGGCATCAGGGCGCTCTGGGAGACAAAGTGGAAGTTCCCCGTAAGTGTTTATCTCTCCTGAACCCCGGAAACCGACGGCACTCGTCAACAGGAACTGACCAGAGTCTCTGCAGTGCACAATGAGCGTATACCCCTTCCACGACGGGAAATTCGAAGACTTTGAACCCGTCTTCCAGCACCTCATCGAGGTTCGTCCATGCATCATCGACCCGCCTTTGTTAACCTCCCTTCATCACACCCAAGTCCCAACCTACAACTCACTAACACATCCTCCCACAACCAACGCAGAACAACGTCAACGACGGCACATCCCCAGCCTATACGAAGGCCTTCCTCCCCGCCGCAGAAGCCCTGGCCCTCCGCGCAGACTCCCTCCTCGCCGCCGCCGCGGCCCACGGCCGAGGCGCCGACGCCGACGCCGACAGCAAGGCCCAGGCCAGCGCGCTGTACCTCCGCGCCTGCTCGCTCTACCGCATCGCCCGCTTCCCCTACATCACGTCGAGCCCCGCCGTCAACGACCCCGTCAAGTGGCACGCCTGGCAGCTGCAGAAGGCCGCCTACGCCAAGGCCGGGAAGCTCTGGGACGAGCCCCTGCAGGAGGTGCACGTGCCGCACCGCCCGCACCGTCACCGCCGGGCGAATGACGGCGGTGCCGCCGCCGCCGCCTCCTCTTCCTCGATCCCCGTGTATGTGCGCGTGCCGCGCGCCGCCGAGGACGGCGCGCACCCGTGCCCGCTCGTGATCCTCATGACGGGGCTCGACGGCTACCGGCCCGACAACACGGCGCGGTGCGACGAGTTCCTGGCCCGCGGGTGGGCCTGCTGCGTCGCCGAGGTGCCCGGCACGGCGGACTGCCCGGCGGACCCGGCGGACCCGGCGGCGGCGGAGCGCCTGTGGGACGACCTGCTCGCGTGGGCGGGCGCCGTCGGCGTGTTCGACATGGCCAGGGTCATGGTCTGGGGCCTGAGCTCGGGCGGGTACTACGCCGTGCGGATCGCGCACACGCACGCCTCCCGCCTGGCGGGCGTGGTGGCGCAGGGCGCCGGGGCGCACCTCTTCTTCGACCCCGGGTGGCTTGCGAGGGCGGACGGGCACGAGTATCCCTTCTTGTGAGTTGTCTGTCCTGTCCTGTCCTGAGAATTTGGGGGAGGTGATTAGGGGGGAAATTGATGATGATGATGATGAACAAGGCTGGCTGGCTGACCGTGTCGTCCGTGATGCTTTTGTTTGTATACAGATTGACGCCTGCGCTGGCGATGAAGCACGGGTACGGCTCGGTCGAGGAGTACGTGGCCGGCGCGCAAAAGAAGTTTTCGCTGCTGGAGAACGGGATCTTGGATATGCCTTCGACGAGGCTTTTGCTTGTGAATGTGAGTTTCCTTCCGGCCGGCGGCGAGTATAGTGTGCGTCTTGGTGGGGGGAAAGTTTGAAGCCGTGACCGTATGTCCGTGCTGACTTGGCCTGTCTCAGGGAACGATGGATGGCCTCATGCCGATTGAGGACTCGATGCTGTTGTTTGAGCATGGCTCGCCCAAGGAGGCAAGGTGAGATGGCGAGGTGCTTTTCTCGTCTCTTTGGACCAGGATACTGACGAGAGATGAAACAGATTCTTCTCCGGTGCGCTGCACATGGGCTACCCCAAGGCCAACGGCTCCGTGTACCCGTGGATGGAGAGCGTCATGGCTTCGGTTGTCTGAGTTGGGGCGTTTTCTTTTCACCTGTATTTCGTAGGGGAGTTGCGGTACACATTCGCTACATGTATCATCCGTCTTTTGGAGACCTCTGTGTCTTGTCTACTAGCATGAACATCTATCTATCAGCGTAGTTGGAAATTGAACACCATCTTCAACAACCAACCCTACAGGTAGTATTCATTCACCCCGCCTCCGTCTCCGCCTCCGTCTCCGCCTCTCTACCGCCCCATCCACCCCCCGTCGACAACCAGCACATGCCCGGCCACGTACGCGCTCGCCTTGCTGCACAGGAACACCGCCGAGCCCTTGAAGTCCTCGGGCTGCCCCCACTTGCCGGCGGGGATGCGCGCGTCGAGCTGCGCCAGGCGCTCCGGGTTGCCCAGCAGCGCCTCGTTCATGTCGGTGGCCACGTAGCCGGGCGCGATGGCGTTGACGTTGACCCCGCGGGCCGTCCACTCGTTGGCGAGGGCCTTGGTCAGCTGCGCGACGGCGCCCTTGGACGCCGCGTAGGCGGGCACCGTCAGCCCGCCCTGGAAGCTGAGCAGGCTGGCGAAGTTGACGATGCTGGCCCTGCGGCCCGTGGCGGCGCAGGGCTCGAGCCGCAGCATGTGCGCGCCGACGTCGCGGCAGAGGCGGAAGACGACGTTGAGGTTCACCTGCAGCACCTCGTCCCAGTCGGCGTCGGGGAAGGACTCGCAGGGGTGCCGGCGCTGGATGCCGGCGCAGTTGACCAGGACGCGCACCTCGTGGCCGTCGGCGAGCACCCTGGGCACGAGGGCGGCGACGTCGTCGCGCGAGGAGAGGTCCGCGGTGTAGATTGTGGCCTTGCGGCCGAGCTGCTGGATGGCCCTCTGGGTCTGCGTGTTGGACTCGTCTCGCTGTCCACCCTCTGGAGGTTAGTGTCGTGTTTGTGTGTGTGTGTGTGTGTGTGTGTGTGTGTGTGTGTGTGTGTGTGTGTGTGTGTGTTTGTATGTGATGGGCGTTGGATTGGGCGATGTCCCGTTTACCTGGACGAGGAGGATGTCGGCGCCGGCCTCGGCGAGGCCCAGCGCGACGGCCTGGCCGATGCCCCGCGTTCCGCCGGTGACGAGGGCGGTGTGGCCTTGGAGGGAGAACATGGCTGCCTGCTAGTGGGGATGGTTCACCAGGGTAGTCTATGTAAGAAAGAAAGAAAAAAAAGGAGTTTATGGAAAAGTTTAAAGGCTTTTCATGTGACGAAATGGCGATCATGAACTCGCGCATGAGATGTGGGTTGACCCTGCGGCTTAACTATATCACTGGCGTGGGGGTTGTTCTGCCGGATCCCGGGCGAATTTGTGGGCGGGAGTCGAGGCGCGGACGGGCGAGCTGGATGTGTGGGGTGGAAACCAGAGCCGGTCGAGTAGAAATGGAGGCTTCCATGAGATGGAGGCCCGAGATGGAGGCCCAAATAGACTTGTTTCATCCAGTCCTGCTGGTACTTGTACATGTACAGAGTTACGAACGCGGGCAGGTCTTCCGACGCCGATCCCGCTGTCGCGGCCTGGCATCTATCTGCATTGCTCGGCAGCCATTCATCGCCTTTACCGAGCACCGGGTATCTTCTCTCTTGATACACAAGTTCCTGCAGCTTCAGCTTTGAGAACAACATGTTCTGTAAACTCGGAACATCTGCTCACTCCAGTCTGTTCACGTCTCGGGTTGGGTCCAGGACGGAGAATCAGAACAACATCCCATCCCGCAGGATATCCCGCATTAGCGGTGTGCACTAACATCCCGCCGGCGAGTCTCAGAGCTTGCTAGTTAGTCATGCCGGACATCCGCCCACTTTGGGGGGCGGGTAAGCTGTCGGCTGGCGAAGGCTCGGGCCAAGTCAATGCGAGTCGGCCTGCGATCGGAGGCGGCGGGGGTGAATGGAGGGCCCAGAAAAGAACCCTGGTTTTGAACTTGCATCATTCCGCCGCCGTGAATCTTCGTGGCATTGTCTTTGCTTTGCTCCAATGAGATCCAAGTGAAATACAACCCGTTCATAACGTGAACCAATCCTGCTCAGTCTCAATCTTTCAAAGGGAATTACGTGAAGGACAATAGGACAGGACAGCACACTAAAGAGAGAGACACCATGTCGACAGCGACGACAGTAAAGGCGTCCGTACTGCACGGCGCCAGGGACCTGAGGGTGGTAAGCTGCATCCTCATATCACCTTACTTACCATTGAGATTGAGGACAAACACTCCGGAGACGCTGACGCAACCCTCCAAAGGAAGAGCGCACCCTCCCGCCCCTGGCCGCAGACGAGGTCCGCGTCGCCGTCAAGGCCACCACCCTCTGCGGCTCCGACCTGCACTACTACCACCACTACCGCAACGGCGACATCCTCGTCCGCGAGCCCATGACCCTCGGCCACGAGTCCGCGGGCGTCGTCACCGCCGTCGGCGCCTCCGTCCAGGACCTGCGGCCGGGCGACGCCGTCGCCCTCGAGGTCGGCGTGCCCTGCGCCCGCTGCGCCCTCTGCGAGCAAGGCCGCTACAACATCTGCCGCGACATGCAGTTCCGCTCCTCGGCGCGCAGCTTCCCCCACCGCCAGGGCACCCTGCAGCAGGAGATCGCGCACCCGGCGCGCTGGTGCCACCGCCTGCCCGCGGGCCTGCCGCTCGGCCTCGGCGCGCTGGCCGAGCCGCTGTCCGTCGCCATGCACGCCCTGGACCGCGCGCAGCTGCCGCCGCCGCCGCCGCCGCCCTCCTCCTCCTCCTCCTCAAAGAGCGCGACGGTGCTCGTCCTCGGCGCCGGCGCCGTGGGCCTGCTCTGCGCCGCGCTGTGCAAGGTCGCCGGCGCCGGCGCCGTCGTCATCGCCGACATCCAACAGGACAGGGTCGACTTTGCCACGCGCAACGGCTTCGCGGACGCCGGCTTCGTGGTGCCCGCGCGCCGGCCCGAGACGACCGAGGCCAGGCTCGAGTTCGCCAAGGAGGTCGCGGCGCTGGCGGCGCGCACGGCCGTCCGCGGGCAGGAGGTGGGCGAGGTGGCGCGGACGTTTGAGTGCACCGGCGTGGAGATCTGCCTGCAGACGGCCATCTACGTAAGGGCGACTCGACTCTCTCGACTTTTACACATGTCGCGCCTCATGACTGGCTGACTGGCTGACTGATGCAAACGCAGGCCACGCAACCAGGCGGCAAGGTCATGCTCATCGGCATGGGCACGCCCATCCAGACCCTGCCCATCTCGGCCGCCGCCCTGCGCGAGGTCGACCTCGTCGGCTCCTTCCGCTACGCCCACACCTACCCGCGCGTGCTCGAGCTGCTGGCCAGCAAGAACCCGCTGCTGCCGGACCTCGAGAAGCTGTGCACGCAGCGGTTCGTCGGCCTCGACAACATCCCCAAGGCGTTTGAGATGGCCGGCAAGGTCAAGGACGACGATGGCAAGCTGGTGCTCAAGGTCGTCGTTGAGATGTAGACTCTTTTGGCAGTTGCGGGATAGGATAGGTTGAGTGATTGAGCATCATGGTCTGGTAGTAGGCGTTCAAGACGACTGGAAAGAAAATTGAGCACGGATAGAGCAGTCATGTCGTGGACTGAGGTTGTTCAGGAGTCTATATACATTGGAACACTAAAACTACCCAGCATGTCTTTTAATCTTGCCTGTCAGTCTTTCCCACCGGGCCTTCAGGTTTGTCCCTGGAGCGCCAAGGGATCCCCTGTGATTTGAGGATAGGTACTTTGGAAAGTTGTATCTTCGGAACACTTGAACGTAATATCCGTGCTTCCGAAAGTCAGCAACAACCCTGGCCCATGTATCCCGCGGTACTTTGTTAAGCAGGCCGCCTGCTTCAACCAGTAGCACACACATCTCAAATGTCTCTTTGATATAGTTGCCCGAGTCCTCCGCACCGCCTGCCGACCAAAAGGGATTTGTCGTGTCAGTAATCAACCCCAAGGGCGCTCCAAGCTGATACGGCCAGTCCACAACGTGGTCTAAAGGTGTCCAGCCTCGAGAATCCAATGAATTCGGATCCACGCCCTGGTCAAGGAGGTATCGCGCCGTCATTGCACCGCTGTAATGAATAATGTGGCCCCAATGGTCTGGTGACTGCAGGTCCATCACTCTCATGTCCAGCGCCCTGCAGCCCTCCAGGGCAGCTTTGTGCAGCTCCTTGTTCTCAGGGATGTCCCGGCGAGAAAGGAGATCGATTAGCCTAAGCCCGCGCACATCGCATTCGACCCTGAACCCGTGCTCCGCGATGAAATGAAGCATTGCGATCGCCTCATCAAGCGTGAGGACCTTGCAATTGAACGCCCATGCGATACACGAGAGAAAGGAATCAGAGCCTTTGGCGAATGCCCTCTCGTCTCTTTGGAGTATCTGGTTGATCAGGAGGTCGAGCTTCCCTGTGACTGCCAGAATCGCGGGGGAGGTGAGCAACCCTAGCTCCCTGATCATCAATTCTCCTTGCAGTAAGCTGAGCTGACTGACTCCAGTTGATCTCTCCGCTTCGCGAGCATGCCAAAGAATGGTCGGAGAGACTTCGAGTTTACCGCGATTGAGAAGGTACTTGACGAGGAAAGAATGGCCGTTCTCCTCCGTCGTGTGTCCTACCGCCCCTAGGATCATATACTTGAATGCAGGCTGTTTGACAAACTCAAGCACGGTCTGGTGTATGAACTGAAGTATAACTCGAGGTTCTCCGCTGCGCGAAGGGTCGCCAACAATCTCCTCAATCAGGCCCCCTGTGATTTCCCCAACGTGGCTCCTATCCCAGGCCCGGCCCCTGGCGGCGCCTTGCAACTCGCTGTGTCCGTCTGTGAACGCGTCCATGTTCGCACACTTCACCAGCTTCTCCGCTTCACGACTGGGGATGGGCTCGATCGATCTTGCCACGGATTCGAGGAGACAGTATGCCTCCCACCTGAAAGTCGGCGGTATTCTGCCCACAATAGTCTCATAGTAGTCGGCTAAATCTCCCGGAAGCGATTGTAGCTCGTCGAGAAGTTCGCGCCGAAGGTCCTGTACTCGCCCGGCCTCGAGGCGCCTTCTTGCATAGGCGGCAAGGTCGTGCAAGACCAGCTTGACCCACAGGAAAACACCTTTGGCCCTTCGCACTATCTCGCCTGTCAATTGGAAGATCTCGTGGCAGCCTGGTGTAGATAGGCTGAGGTTGTGTGCGCAGAGTTCTCGTACATCATTTTCGGTGTGACAGTGGATTTGAAACCCTGGGCAAGAGCCAAAAGCTTCAACGAAAACCTTCCAAGGTCGGCTGGAGAAGAGGACCTTTGTCCGAGTCCGAGAATTATCTCTTTGCTTCACAAGATCATGGAGAAAGCCGGCAATAAAGTCGGTGGGGCCATCATATTCGTCCACGGCGTCGATGAAAAGAAAGATGTCCAGATCGATGGCCTTCTGCTCCATGATTGTGTTGATTGCTTTGCTTACGAGACTATCTGGCCATCTCTCAGTTTCGAGTTTGAATCGGATCTGCTCACGGGCGCGCTGTCGTGAAGTTATTCCGGCACATTGGTGTTGGACCCATTCGTCATCGTCATCAGGGTGCCCAGCCTTCGAAGACCCGGGTGTTGCACGGAGGTCTCTCAACTTGGAACGGAGGTCAACAGTGTCGCACCAACTCGATGTTAGAGATAGATAGCGATCTATTTTTGCCTCCCTCCAGTCCTCTGGGTAGATGCGTGGCTTCAATTTTCGAAGTTCGCTGACTTTGCCCTCGGTTGACAAGATCTCATCCTTGCGGCAGAGGATCCCGTCCTCCAGAGCGTCCCAAACAGGTCCATCTCCGTCCATAGGCGTTCGTACCAGTCTGCGAAACTCTCGAAGAGGAAAGTCGCACAGTAGGACAGCTGCGGATTTTCTCGCCCGTTCCTTCGGCTTTGTGCAAAAGCCAATGCTGTTCCTCGTATCAGCGATCTTGATCCGCCGCGTCAGATCGCAGGGAAGACTTTCGAGGTTCTGTGCTTTCAGCCGCTGCTGATAGAGGTCCTGAACCAGTGGGAGAATCATGCCAACTATGTCAGGATCCCTCTCCAGTAACTGGCTCAGGATGCTGCGCATAAGTCCTTCAAAAGACTTTTGCGCTGCGGTGCCTCGGTGGTGGAAGAAGAAACTGGCCTGGACCTGGTGACTACGACTTTGCCAATCACGCAGAAGCCTCCACGTGCGCTCGTCATTGCTGATGAATTTCATCATCGTGCTCTTCCCAGAAGCGGGACGGCCGCTGATCCAGAATAGTCCCGTCCCTTTCTGAAGCCATGTCGTTAGCCCAATATCACTTCGGTTGAAGGCCCATTCAAAAGAACATCCCGCTCTCGCTTCGATTTGATGGAGCCTATCATCTCTCTGGGAGGGTCGGATGGATCTAATGATAGCTTCAAAAAGTCAGCGCGCGTTCTAGTAAGAGACCGAACTGTCACGGGGGCAGCTAACCTTTAATATTCCAAAAGTCTGGAGATGATGCTGGATCTGAAAGTTCTCCAAGATCCGTCCCGGCAACTCCTCCATCAATGAGCTCATCTGACGAGCCCAAACCAATCCTTTTGTATGCAGCCTGCATCAAGGCATCCGATGAAAGAACAGGATAATGGGGTTTAGATAGCTCTGGGTGACGCTCAAGCCGATGAGCAAGTATTTCCCGTAACTTGTCTGTGACAAGAGGGATAGCGTGGCTTCCCCGGGAGAACTTGACTATATTGGAATGATTCGCATCAATCTGAATGGTTGAGGCAGAATCAGAGTCGCATCGGCCACATGTCGCAGAGATCCTCGATACCAGAATCTTCTCCATTCCGTTCCTCTGGAAATTGCCTGAGACTTGCTGTATGATGTGAGCGGACCGATCAGCTGGGGAGAGCCTGCATTTGGCCTGGACATACCGTAAGCGTAGGAGTTGTCTGGGTCTCATAGGCCCAGAAAAATTTCATCCGGCGAACATGTGACAGGCCAGAAACTTGTCTCTCCAGTTGAAGCAAGAATTGTGAATCCACAGAGAGCTCACTGACAAGAGCGTGGATGTTGGGCTGGTGACCGAGCAGCGCACTGATGTCAGAGGTCTCCATCCCCTGGCTGGGGACGCCGAAGAAGAGAGCACCTGTTGTCTTGGCCAAAATCTTGTCTTCGCTCCCCCCACTGCCAGCAAGCATGACAAATGTCTGTTTCAGCAGGATCCCCCCCAGGCTATGAGCCATGAAGGCCAGAGCCGGTGCAGTACCCAACGTCCAGCCGCCAGGCTTAAGCGCGTTGACGAGATTGACGGCGAGATCCTCAACCTTCTGGAACGAGTTGCTTCCTACGAGTCTTGAGTCGTAGCCGTACAAGATGAATCTGATGCCGGAGATGCGCTGCGGGAGTGCATCGCGGATTCACATGAATGTCTTGTCTCTCCCGTGGGGCTGCCAGGAGCCCATCGGATGGCTAGCGAGCCCCGAGATGATGATGCAGCCATGGGGAAGTTAGCAAAGGCTCGGTGATCTCGAGACAGATAACTCACTCGAGCACATGATCATTGTGGGAGACATCGTTCAGCGGGGTGAAGCCGAGAAAGGTGTCATCCAGCACAAGCGGCTCAGGAGCTCCGGGGATCGGCAGCTGCCACTCTTTCGCGTCCGGAGAAGCGCGCACCAGAGCAGGAAGCCTGGAAAAAGTCAAGGTCGCGATTTTGTGCGGGGTGCGAGCCCAGAACTCGCAACTTGGCGCGAGGGACGCAACTGTGATGTCGTTGGCGTCCCCGCCAGGTGTGAATTGGGCAAGCAGTTGGGTAACGCCCAACCGATCCAGATGCTCCGGTATGCCGCTCAAGCGATAGACCTTTGAGGTGAATATCTCCTCAACAGCCATGCTTTGACCAAGCCACCGCAGCGCAGCGACGTAGTGAGTGTGGGGGATCAGGCGATGTGGCGGCGGATGATGACAGTCCCCGATGGAGTTATGAGGGTCGCAGATCCAGCGCACGTGCAGGGGCACTCTGAAAGAACACAACAATTGGCCAGCATCTCGTGATTAGTCAGGAACAAAGGATTGAGGCCCTGCAGAGCAGTGATCAAGGCAGAGACGAGGATGGAGATGAGAAGGGGGACTGCTAACATGTGAATTCACCTGTCTTGCCCCCAGGCGGAGAGAGTATTGACATCTTGGCTGGCAGCTAGAGAGACTGGTTCATAATATGACCTCGCAGCAGGCCGGCCATTGGGCGAGAATGCCAAGAGCAATACTGCATAGAAAGACGAGCACTTGAAAGGACCTACCCACGCGAGCCCTTTGAGCCTCTTTGTTGAACACAGTTAGTTTCCAGGCGTCCGTCCACACCTCCACTTGCATCTGCACTCAACATTCATTGCAGGGGCGGGTGAGTAGAGAGTAGGTGGGATCATTTGGAGGATAAAGCCATTCCAAAGCCAGAGATGAATTCCCAGTTCACCAAGACGACCATTAACTTGACGTGCCGTCTCAGCCTTTGCTCATCTGCCACCTGCGCACCGACCATCGTCTCTCATTGAAATAGATCAGGCGGCCGCGGTGGGAGTCTTTCAAAACCTAAGCCTAAACCTAAACCACATCAGCCTGCCCGCGCACTTTTCAGAGCCACACCGCGCGCCCTCGCAGCCCGACGCCTGGCCTTCACGATCTATCCTGCCCCGCGCGGTCTCCCGTCTTCCTCATGGACCAACTCGACGCCGCAAGCCCCGCCAGCCCGGCGGGTCCGACTGGATCGTCTGGTCAGGTAGGCCGAAATCTGAAGACCATCTGATCAAAGCTTGGGCCCTGGCTGACAATGAACCCTCCCCAGTTCCTACTGCCTTCAACCTCCAACTGGCCTGCCGCCTCCGACTGGCCTCCAGTCTTGCTCTCGACCGTCGAGTCCCTATTGTCGACCCCCCAAGGTAAAGGTAAAGTACCCCTTCCGGCTGCCCAACCCTCGAGATTAGGAAGCAGGCCAAATGGCAACTGACGGCGAGGTGTGCGTCCCACTCAGATTCGGATCAGCAGGACCAAGACCAGTACCAGGACGTGTTGATGCTGCGGGCCCCCGACGGCAGCAACGTCGCCGAGACCATACTCGACATCGTGACGGCCATACGCGAGCTCATGTGGGATCCCTCCCACGAGTACTCTGGCACAGTCGCGTTCTACAACATCTCGCCCGACGTCTTTAGCGATTTCTACGAGCTCGTCGAGGAGCGACCTCATTTCCACCTATCATACGTCCCATCAGAGCTGGGCGGACTGTTATCCTTCAAGATGCAGGCGCCGGTACACAACGTGCCGGGCCGGCTGATGGCTGATCACATGCTTCAACAAGCTCGCGACATGGGCCGCTCCAACGAGATAACATTCATAGGTGAGGCCACCATGTCCGGTAAGAACGGTGTCTCGGCGAAGACCGCCGACGAGACAACCGTATCCATACACCGCGGCGTCAACGCTTACGAGACGCCTACCCTCGTCTTTGAGTGTGGCAACTCGCAGACTATGCCCAGCCTGCTCAAGGCCAAGAATTAGCAGTTCCGCCAGAGCGACTCGGCCAACCTCGTTGTCCTGATCAAGCTGTATCGCAATCAATTTCGCCAGATCCTAGTCGAGCTGTGGAGCCGACCAAGCCCCGACCAGCCAATTGCCGCCGTGACGGTCCGTCTAGCCAAGCCCCTGGGCGACGATACGGTGCCCCAGGAGCGCAGCGCGTGGATTGTGACCGGTGCGCCGATGCGCCTGCGCTTCGAGGACGTGCTGGACTGCCCCAAAGACCCAGCCCGCTCGGACACCGATTTCACCTTCTCGGAAGATTTCTTTTTCCACATGGCTCGTGAAGTCCTCCGTGCATCCAGGCTGACCCCTCCGGCGGTCAAGGAGCGGTACCGCGCATATCTGATCCGGCACAGCGCGGAAGAGGCGCGCCTCAAGAAGAAGAAGCGACTCGACGAGGAGATGAAGCGACTCGACAAGAAGAAGAGGCGCATGCAGCAGGAGGAGGAGCGCCAGGAGCAGCTGCGTCAGATGGGCGAGCAGATGCGCAAGATGGGCGAGGAGAAGGACGAGCAGATTCGTCAGATGCGTCAGAAGGACGAGCAGAAGGACGAGCAGCTGCGTCAGAAGGACGAGCAGATTCATCAGATGGACGAGCAGATTCATCAGCTGTTCGAACTGGTGCGTCAGATGGGCGAGCAGATGCGTCAGCAGGACGAGTAGATTTGTTAGCTCCTCCTTCAGTGTGGCCATGACCAGGAGTAGATATCCTCTTCCTTTGAGGGTACAATGCATACTCTAGAATTAACAACGGATATCCTAAAACCTAAATTGTCTCATTATCTTGAATTGCCGGGGCTGATAGATGCCCAAGCACTTCTATTAGCAACCCCTTAACTAATCTGATCATCAGTAGGGGCCAAAGCCAGCAATATGGCGAGCCACGATCATCGTGGCCAAAGCAGTGCCGGGTGACTGTGGTGGAAGCAGGTACAAGCAGCTGGCTGCAACGGATTCGTCGAACTCGCCATATAATGCAGGCTGATACCTGTCTCCGGGTATCAAGGTAAAGGCCTGAATGGCTGTTTGGGATCTTCCATCCCAAGACATCACAAGACCGGCCTTGAAGCAGCCATGCAACATTTATATGCAACGTGTCCAACATCTTTATCCCTTCAACCGGAGTCACCCTTGAGATACAATTCCCACACAACGTATTGAAGAAATAGATGGCAATTGACAACCAATGCAAACACCCAATCAGTGTCGAGCTAATCCAATCCCACCCTGAGTCACCACAAGCCAACTATCCAAGATAATCGAGCCAGATCGGTTGAGAACTCCCCTGGGACTCATGGCTTAGGATCAACAACAGCAGGGTAAAGCCGATGTGAATATAAGGGGCGAGATCCTTGTTCCACAACCACTTTATAAACACACTCGCCAAGATTGTGCCGAACGAGCAACCGAACGTTAACCCAATGTACAGGTCTCCTGGATCCAACAAGTCCATCATGACGAAAAGTCCGACGGAAAAGGTGACCGGGCCCATGCTGGCCATGGACGGTAGGTAGGATCGACTGTTCATGATGATCCTCTGAATCGGTTCGAGATGGAAGTGCCTCGAGACAGAGCCAGAGAGAGTCGCAGAGTACATGGACTGGTCGACAAGGATCGGCGAGAAGTAAAGAAGACTCAACAGTATCTGCAGTAGCACGACTTCAGCTCGTATCAATATCATCCATCCGTCGGATAGATGCCTCCTCCCAAAGAACAGTCTGTCATAAAGCCACGGAGTCGGAGCACAGTGGGCGGCAATGGCAACCGTGGCCCAGGCCCTGCCGAGTCTCAAAGCCTTTGTCTGCGGGAAGTAGCTGACGAGCAGGCCAGCCCTGAGCTGGTGCGGCGTGAAGCTGGGATCTCTACCGTTGGCCTTGTCATCCTCGACCTGCTCTTGACGCTTATCGAGGACCTTCGAAGCGTCTCTCCTGAGTCTTGCCATCTCTGCAGGATCCGCTGCTAGAACTAGGAGCTCGAAGACAGCCCACGGGACGACAAACATCGTGCCACAGGCCAGGGCAAGAGCCGGAAGATGGCGACGATTTGTCCAAAACTTGATGAACAAAGGCGTGACGCCGGAGAGAAAGCTCCACAGGCGGATCCACGCATGGCGCTTCGCACTTCCTATAGCGTCGAGATGCGGCAGACCTCGCTCATCGACGAACCGGCTAGCCAGGATGTATGAAGCGGATCCTCGGACGCCGCGGAAGGAGGCTACGCCTCCCACCCAGCGAACGATGACAGTGATAGCGTCGGCAGCGTACAGAATGGGGGATGCTCGAAGAATAGCGTGATGAGGGTACCAAAGACCTAGGATGCGCCCAGTCGGTTGACTCAGAGCGTTGGTTGCTAATCCGATCATCCAAAAGAGTAGGTTCCAATGTGTGACTTCACGCGGACACCATTCTGCAGAGTCGCTGACAGCGAGAGTTGTGTTGTGGGCGCTGATGTCTAGCTTGTAGAACAGTGTTGTCGTTGCGAGCTTCAACAGAGGCGCTTTGGATGCAGCTTGGGAAGCAAGGATCGCCGTGACATTGGCGATGATCTCTTCTGGGGCGCCGTCAAAGGTGTATCTTTCCATTATGAAGATCGAGTAGTTGATCAATTGTGGTCCAAATGTGAAAAAGAGGAGCGTGCCAGAAAAGATGTTCTACTGCATCTTCAGGTCCTTTTAACTGCTCCGTGGAGCCATTGCGACTGGGAGGCCTTTCCGTAGAGCCAGCTGAGGCTTTGCTTGCAGCGTTCGCGATGGCCAAAAGCCCTTGCATGCAGAACCTGCATGTGGTGGCGGCGGTGCACTGCATTCTGCGAAGACATCCCGCCATTCATTGGTGCTCCAGAGCGGTATGCCCCATTTTCAGCACGAAACTCCTTCAAGGTTGATTTAAGGCAGACTGGCGATTTGGCTTGACAAACTGAACCACGACGAAATGAAGCTCCAGGCTTCGAGCGATTTACGGAGCAGGAATGCAAGACTCGATAGAAATCGTATCCCAGTACGGAGTCAGAGAATGAATTCGAAAAAGAGTCGCCCGATAGAAAAGAAGAGAACACAAAGGCAGTACTTCACATTCTGTTTACGCTCATTCATTTGGAGTGGTTGCGTTCACTTGCAAAATCTACTCACCCGCGCGCCTTGAGATGATCGTAGTGAACTACCTACCCTCACGCCTCACGGCTCGACCAATGCATTTTGCTGCCCTTGGTGTCCTTGTGAATTATGCACCCGCTGGGTCAAAAGCTTATGAAAAGCCATGGGGGCCATGTTGTGAAGGCCGACGTCCTGCCCCGCGTTCCTAGTGGACGACTTGCGGTGAATGCCGCATGTCCACACCATCAGTTGCATCTTAGAGCTCCCGTGGCTTGTGCGCCACCAAGCATGACCACACTCTTGTCAGAAACCTTGGTGCCATAGCTTTCAATAAAGTTTGGTCTCGATTTCTTCGACTCTCCGATAGAGCCTTGGCTTTCCATCAGCTGACATCACCTCGGGCGCCGCTGGGTTCCTGTTTTTCTTGCTGTATATAACAATGATAGCAGTCTTTTGTGGCAGAAGGTTCTGTTGATCGTCCTGCACATTTCCGAGCAATCTGACGGGCTTGTGGAGTATTTCGAAGTAAAAGCTATTACCTGCAATATGGGTAAGCCGCGGGAAAAGTCCATCTCTCTCGATACATATCTCACTGATGCGTCACAGTTGCTACGTCCAGTTCACCGCGAACGATCGAAGGCTATGAAGTCGGGGAAATCCCGGCCCAGGCAGCTTTCACTACCGAGATCAACATCGCCGGCCTAGGCGCGTCCGTTCAGGACGTCATCAATATGCAGTACCCGGACAGCCAAGCCATGATGAAGCGCCCGGGGATGTACATCAAGTATCTCCCGTACCAGTACGACGAAACTACGGGCCAGTTCCTCACCGGCGGTGCTTACCTGTTCGACACCTGGGAGCATGCGCAAGACTACGGCCGCTGGACGACAGACGAGTACGAAGTCGGGGAGCCCAAGACCAAGTTCTGGGACCAGCCCGCCTTTGAGTCTACTGCCCGCCTCCCGTGGAAAGTCGTCGGAGCTTGCAACTTCGCGCCCGTCGGCGAGCACGCGATTGGGAGGTTCACTCGCTGGAAGTACGCCGGCGAC
Organism: Thyridium curvatum; assembly: GCF_004353045.1. Classification (NCBI taxonomy): domain Eukaryota; kingdom Fungi; phylum Ascomycota; class Sordariomycetes; order Thyridiales; family Thyridiaceae; genus Thyridium; species Thyridium curvatum. The sequence goes on along the minus strand of NW_022156844.1, from coordinate 124,455 downwards.
GATGCAGAGGCGGCCTTGCGGGAGATGTATACCCGGCTGAGGGATGCATCCAAAGCCCAGGGAGCAGTCGCGTTTTGGCTTCTGCATCACCCGCAGGAGCAGCGGATCGGCGTTCAGCTGGCCTACCGCGGACTCGGCGAGAACGTCCCGCTTGGGCAGAGCGTTGCGTCTGCTCGTCAACACCAACACCCGGTTCGGAGCTTTTTCGACGCCAAGTTGGCAACGCGAGTCGAGTTCGACCGTGTGAGCCCCTTCTTGGTTCTGTGGCTACCGCAATCTCGGAACGCGGCTGGTGGAGATAATTATTTCATTCCAAACCATCCTGCTGTCCCCAAAGTTCAGCAATAGGTGGCGCTTTAACGATTGGTCAGCTGTCCTGTAAATGATGCCGGAAGACTGGATTGTCGAGGGGAGACTGCACTGGTGTCTGATCAAATGCTTGATGAATTCAAATGTGTCCAAGTAGTGCGATGAATATATCGTTACCTGCAGCTATGCTTTTGGGCATTTGCGTCAACTGTGTACCGGCTGATCTTGTCTGTTTTTAGGGCTCAGAGAGGGACGCTTTCCATGATCAGACACTGAAGACTTAACACTTCAGAGGGTCACAACATTCTATCATACTCTGGTTCGAAGACGCTACGTAGTTCATACAAACCAACACACTGGTTTCCTGAGGTTGCCTGGGGTTGCCTAGGATTGGCACGCGGTGCGTATTGTGATTGGGCCATCGCACTTTCATGTTGGTCGGCTGGAAACGCCGTCCTCGCATGCTTGCCGGCACAATCAGGCAGCCCCCGATTGAGGAGCATTCGACGCGTAACACCAGATGATTTCAGGATAGAAGTTGTCTTCTTGTGGCAGATATGCATCGGAACTTTCGAGTCTCACTACAGAACCGAGTATTTAGTTTCTTCTGCATCTGCATATTTCACGACCCAAGTTTTGGCTCCATCTTTCTTGATGGGAAACTGCCTCAGTAGCCCGAGTGACGGTGCCCGCAAAAGCAGCGGTCATAGGGTCTCTTCCCACGAGTTACGCAGCTACGAACCTATCCAGTATCAATCCGACAGAACGGAGGCTCGTGGCCTACCAGTCCAATGCGTTCATTTCGTCGCTCACACTCTACTTGCCAACGGTGGGAACCACTGGATCATGTTTCTCCAAGCCAGCCCGGGCAGGTCCGTTCAGATCAACATGGAGCCTTCGGAAGTGCGTGGCGCTCCGGCACCTGGTCATGGGTACCGTGGCGTCATGCAAGTCAGTGCCCGGGAAATTGGCGTCAGCGAGGACCGACATCAAATTGTGACAATTCCGACAACACGGGGGCGCGCGGTGGCTGACTTCATCGATGCTATTGTTGCCGCCGGTCATCACGAATACGACTTCACCACGGAAGGCAGGGGCTGCACCGGTTGGATGCTCGATCAGTATCGTTTGTTTCTACAAAACGGCCTGATCCGATCCGGTTTCGATGTGATTGAGAGAATAATTGGGCTGGCATGGGTGGAGGGACAACCGATCTCCGAACGAGCCGTTACTCATGGATTCTATATGAGAAATACCCGTGGCGGAGGGTGGAGTCAACAAGCTCGTGGTCGTAGTGGTGGCAACAGAGCCAACTAGGCAAATTTGACGCCCATGGTTCAAAGGTGACGACGTGGATCTTTTGCAACATGGGGTTCAAGAGACTATCGGATCGACAGGAGCAATGAGGAAAATCGGTTTGCTAGCACGATTCTAGCTAGTTATCTAATGGCATCTAGAGCTTTCCGTCAAGATGCTTCAAGATCAACTCGACTTCCTGCTCTGCCGTCTCTAAAATATGCTCGGGCGCATACTTGGGCTTCCACCCAAGGCCCTTGCCATGCTCGGCAGTGAAAGTGCATCTATAGCATTGATAAGCTATCAGAAATCTGCGTTCCAGGCGAAGCCGAGTTTACACATACCTGCCACCGAAGAAAGTGGTCATCACATCTCTCGGAACGTTGTTGAATGCAGCAATCTTTTCTATGATCCCGGGGTCCGCGATTGCTACCGCGGTATCGGAGATCACGCCGTGCTTCTTCAACGTCTTGCCCATGGCCTTGTAAATGTCGTCCCAGGCCACACTGCCAGAAGATGCAAGATAGTATCCCTTTTTGCCGTGGTCGAGCGGCTCGTCGGCGATCATTCGGCGCAGCATCTCGAGGTAAAGGGTCGTGTTGTCAGCGACATGGCAGACGGGCCAACTCTGGAAGATGCGGTCAGCAGAACAAATCCCGCTACGTTTTTAGGCGGCGATACTGCTGCCCGAGCCATAGAGAGTTCACATACAGGGCTATCTTGATCAAATTTGTACATGCGGCCCAATGCCTTGGCGGCCTTGACGATCGCCACGGTCTGAATGGAGATCTTCTTGCCGAAGCCTTCCCCTTCTCCGTCTAGATTCGACCTATGGATTAAAAATCTGATAAAGACTTAAGCTTGGTGAATGTGCACTTACAGACGATGCAAGGAGCAAATATGTATGTCCGAACGCCCAGTCTTTCTCCCGCCTCAACGATGCTGTTGTTCGTCGCCACCCCCTAAAAGATTGATTGTTAGCTTTGGAAACAGTACCAAGGGGCTCTGTAACACATACCTTAAACATAAACGGGATGCTCTGTGAGTTCACTTGAGCTTTCTGGATCTCGTACCAGCTCGGGTCCGTATCCGGTACGGGGCGGTCGGTCGGTGCTCCGGTGAAAGAGGAGAACATCTTGGCTCCAGTCGTCTATCACACTTGATTAGTTCCGTGTCTGTGAATGGCGGCTCATAACATACAAACAAGAAGTGTACGGTCGACCCTGTCTTCTCCTTCACACTGGCGAGTGCCTTGATGAAGTACGAGGGTGGCTCCGGGCTGAGAGCGTCGGGCAGATAGTACACCACCGTGATCGCATTGCTGACGACGGCGTCCTGCACTGCTGCCTCGTTCCGAATGTCGAAAGTGAGCGGCTCGAGACCGTACTGCTTGACCGCTTCGGCCTGAGCGTCCGTCCGCACAAGGGCGAAGAGCTTATCGTAGGGCGGCAGGTTCGCGGACTCGAGGCGGGCCAACAAGGTCCCGCCGAGATAGCCAGAAGCGCCGGTAATGAGGACTCTGTGAGACATGATCAGGGGCCTTTAGAATGAGAAAGGATTCTAGTTTTTCTAGTGGAAGACAGGGCCAAGATTCACTCTCTGGCCGAAATAAAGCCATTGTGCCTGCCGATTGGGTTTAGCATTATTAATCACGGACGGACCAATTTGTCACCAGAACATGATTCGGGGCCCACATTCTTGACCTTCATGGAGACGGCTGTATCAAGCAAGAACATCACATCGTGTTATAACATTTGTCAGAAATGGTGGTATGATTGCTGGATTAAAGAAAGTAGGAGAGAGTTGGGAAGGCTTGGGCCTTCCCAGACTAAGTACAGCGGTCCCAGCCTCTTGATTATTCGGCTTGAGGTCGAATTCCAACATCGTTTGCCCACTTGCTCTCAAACCCAGAGAATCACTCGGATGCGCCAGTGCAGAGAAACCTCATCTTTCACCAGTAAAAGCCAAAGTCAACGTCTGGGCCAGCCAGAAAGAGAACGTGATTTTTGGTCCTGTCGTGAGAAGCTTGGGGAGTAAGGCCTTGAAAAAGGACCCTGGGCCTTCATGTCGAGCCATCCTGCCAACAATACGGAACCCTGACTCCTTGGAGCCAAATCCCTGGCTTTGAAGCCGCGTCTTGACGACATCAAGTGGAGAAGCGACGATGATTGACGCACAGGAGCCAACACCGGAAGCGACCAAATTCTGGGTGCATGTGGCAGAATTGTAGTCCTCGAGGCCAAACAGGTACTGCTTGGCTGCGGCGCAGCCGCCGAATAGTGCGAATGAGCCCAAGGCGTTCCGAGCAGCCGTCCAGCTCGAGCCGCGATAGAGGCCACCTCCCTCTTCGCGTAGGATACTGAATATACCACGACCATTTAGAGCTTGAGGGTTCGTCTGGCGCTTGATCTTGAGGACGTCGAGGGGAAGGAAGATAATCTCGGTAACGCCGACCAAGCTGCCAGCCGTAGCATGGATCATCGTTTTGCTATTGTGGCCACCAAACATCTGGTCAAATGACGGCCCGTGGTGTTCTTTTAGATAGACACGAATGAGAGGCTGACCGCCATACTTGTGAACACGCTGCAGAATCTTATAGCTAGCAGCGTATCCAAGTCCAGGGAAGAGGCTGAAGAAGCGGCGATGCAAAGAGCCTGAGGCATGGTGCCGAAACACCACCGCATTGAGCTGTGATGCGGAGCTAATATGACTCTGATTCCGCATCAATCGCTTGGAAATAGTATCGACGGGGTGAAAGACGATGACCTCAGCTAACCCAGCAGCACCTGAACTTGCGGGGGTCATATTAGCCAATAAGGTACACATAGAGAATATTGCTTAAACCTTACCGGCACTGGCAAAGCGGACAGCAGTCGACTCGTGCAAGTTGAGCTTGGAGGGGGTACTGTGAGGGCTTGCGGAGACGGCTATGGAGGGAGGCATGATTGTAATAGCGTATTTCTCGTCCGTCAAAGGATTTCAAAAGTTAACACCAGATGAATGGTTCAGAAAGTCAGGACTGAGAACGTGAGAGATGATCAATGAGATGGAAAATTGTAAGACGGAAGAAACACAACGTCAGAATGCTCCACGCATGCTTTTTACTTTCCTAATTTGTCATACAACGCTTATTGGAATGGCATGGACAGACGCTAAATGTAGACTGCACGGTCAGTTCGTCAAATTTCCATGCAAAGAAGACATCGTAATGGTTTCTGGTACTGCTTACACATACGTAATTTGCCCCTTCTTCATGCACTCGACTGTTAAGCTAACCACCCTCCTCTGAGTCCTCTGAGTGACTGACATGTAGGTTTCTGTTACTATTGGGGTATTGCTTGAGACTTTCTACATTCAACGTTCCCGAGCACAAGTTACCTGCTTGGTTCTACTTTAATCAAGTCAGGAAATATTCAAGTCCATCAACTAGTCAAGTCCTTTAAGATACATATCCGCATCATGCCCCATCGCGTTGATCACTACTCGCGCCGAGTCAAAGGCACGTTTCTTCGCATTGCGAAGGTCACGATCTGGAAACATGCCATGTGCAACCTCAAAGTCGTAAGGTTTGATTGCAGATATGATACCGGCGATGGCATCCGGAGTGAGCGGTATCTACAGCATACGTCAACCAGCCATGTTCTATTCAATGAGGAGTTGTCCGCATGGTGCCTACCGTGTTGACATGCGACCAAAGGAACGCGTAATAGGCCGTTCCAGGTTTCCTGTTGATGTCCCATAGAGCAGACTCACTTCGGGTTAGTGTCATGAACCAGAAAGCCAGTCTCTGAAACCACTTACTCGAGTTACATGCAAGCTGTCAGACACACACATGCTATTCTTGTAATGCAAGACGGAGCTACCAGGGAAGTGGCCGCCCGTCTTGATACGTGTTGCTCCGGAACCGGGGAGTAACTCAAACTCTTTCTCCTTCACGAAACGTCTAACCCCGTGCGCATCGGGCCGAGAGACGAGCGACGCTTCCTCAGAGGAAAGGAAGACGGGAGCGTTGTTGAATGCCCGAGACCAGGTCAGGTGGGTTGTCCAGAAGTGCGGGTGTGAGATGGAGATGGCATCCACTCCACCCAAAGCGTTGATCTACAATTGTCAAGACCGAGCCCCTGAACAAGGCAAGAGAGACGCTCACTCACCGCTTTGACAGTGTCATCATCGATATATGCAAGACAGTCCCACAAGATGTTACCTTTGGGCGTCCTGATTAAGAAACAGCGTTGGCCAATGCCAAGGACCGTCTCAGTCTGAATGGTGTAGATGTGTGGCTCTTTGGAATATTGCTGACGTACGACATTCTGGAACTTGCCACTGGCCTGAGCTTGAGAGAGGGTTGTCCATGCCTGGCCTGTGGCAGGCACAGACTCTCGCGGATCCTGTCGAAGTGGTCAGTGGATGACGAGTGGGTGTCAGAGGTGCCACCTCACGTTGCAGATATGACACTCATTAAGGCCATCAGTAGCTCTCGCGCCATGTTGTGTACCACATTGGGTACACACAAGGAGCTCATCGTCTTCGTGTAGACGAGCAATACTGTGGGGTAAATCAGCTGGAAAGCATATGAGAATCTCAGGGCCAGTAGCTGCTCACCCCTTGTCAGTCACATCTTGGCGTAGAGATGCAGTGCTGTGGGTACGAGCTGTTGAGATTCCGTCCCGGCGAAAAGCGAATGAGTGTGGCCGAGGAGGTTGCACTGTGCTTCTTGCTGATTGTCTAAGAATGTACGCGCCTGGTGGCCTGGCTGCCTTGGCGCAACTGGTGAGGATGGTAAAAGCCCTCATGCTGGAATGGGGAATGAGGACAGGATTTTCAACAACGAAGGGCGCTCCTCTTCTTCAGCGAGGAGATGAAGGCAACATTGACTAAATAGTGTTGGTCACCGACATGCACGTCGAGAAGAGACTTCTGGCGCGTCAAATTGCTTCTTCAAGAAGATCAAGCCAATCGGGTACCATTACCGCAGCAGGGCAACTGATGCAACCTCTCGCGTGGCTTCTGTGAAAGAGGAAAGCGCCATCACGGCTTAAGGCGTAGTTCTGCATGTCTTACATGCATTCAAGATCCTTATTGAAAGCTGGCGGATTACGAATCTTTCCGTCCCTGCACTCAATTACAGCTGCAGTGAAAGATCGGCGTCATGGGCCACTTTGTCCTACCCCAAGCGAGCTAAATCTGACGAACAAATTCAGCTGAGGATTGTGGCTGTTGGTCGATCGCGATGCCGACTGGCTCTTTATTCACGGCCTACAGTGGTAAATATCGTGACTCTCTTGAACGCGGAAAATCAGCGAAATAGCATGCGAGACACAAAGCTCAACAAAGGCAGGCGCTCAGCGCTCCAGCACAACTCCCATATGACGGGAGCTTGGATACTTTCTTGATCGTCACCACTTGAGTTGCGTTCTTCTGCGGTGGTTTCTGGCCTTGTATCGATTGGTTAGTGTTGCGTTTTGCCAAGGTTCAATGCTAGGTCGATGCAGGTGGCAAGCCAGTTTCACACCGCATGTCTGAGAAAAACGAATATGCCCTCAGGTAAGCTATTCAAAACACTAGACGACGTAAGCTTGTGGAGATGGCCAATGTCGTCAATATGTCGGAGGTAAGCTTCATGTGTGTAACCATCCTGGAGCTCTTTGCCAAGAAATCCCCAGCTTTTTTCGCAGGGCTTCGTGCAATGCGGCCGACAGCCGGAGGTGTTTCTTGACTGTCATTAGTTCCCATCAAGAGGTCTATCCTGCAATGCGCCACTACCCCTGGTGCCTAGTTGCATTACAGCCAATCCTAATGGCTCTCGAGCATTGATACTAAGACGACCGAAGCCTAAAGAAATTACTAGCTGTCTCACCACACATCTCGTTGAAGATTCATACGTCAGTGGCGCCTTTGCATCAGTGAGACTCTCGTCATTTCCTTGGTGAAGCTGCAGCCAGCCAAATTCACGATGTAGACGTAAGCGTTCATAGAGATGTAATCGGCCCTGTGACCGGACGTGCTCCCCGATACGGGGTCACCGTCTACTATCCTACTCCTTGTGCTCCCGGTGATCCGTATCTGCTAAGGATCTTCATAAGGAAAGTTCTTTCGACCTGTCTCAGCTGCCGTAATATGCGAGTTCACGATGCTTATGCCCGGCTTCAGCTCTGAATCCGAAGGAAACCCCGCCTAGTTTTTCTCCCTCGGGTTTCAGGAGTGGCACAATACCTGGCTTGCTGGCTACTTGCGGAACTTATATGTTCAAGACTTCCAACTGTGTTAAGAATCATACAAGCATCACCATTTTGATCGGACATAAACAACAGTACACATCATGCTCAGCCAACGCTGCATAAGGTCATCAGCCTTCAAGGCTCGTACCATTATCCGAACCGGATATTCGGTAGCTAATATCCCCGTTCGCCGTGTGTCCACCTTCCAAGAAGCTTTTCAGTAAGTCCACCAGCAGCATCCTAGGCCATCAGATGCTCATGCCTCCGCAGACGATCAACACCTCAACGGAACCCTCAAAAAGACAAGCGAGCCTATGCTAGCGTCAGTCCGCACAAGCCTGCCACAGTCATCAGCAACACTTCAAAACAGAGCACAACCACGACGCACGAGGTCGAGGTGAAGTGCGTTGCGCGAGCCCGTATCCCCACCCCGCATGGCCCAGCCTTCCTTCACCTCTACCACAACAATCGCGATGCCAAGGAGCACCTCGCGATAGTTCTGGATCCGGCTCAGCTATCCGGCCGACCCATGGTTGCTCCACCCATCCGCAGTGCTTCCCTAGACTCGACGTGGAGCGAGGAGACTTCCATGGACAGGCTCATCCGCGGCGCATATATCGGACGCCTGACAGAAGATGTAGCGATGCCGTCTGATCCGGTATCAGAGGATGTCAGCGTGACTCCCTCCGTCTCTGCTTCTTCCGTCCCCGCGCCGCTGGTGCGGATCCACTCGGAGTGCTATACGGGCGAGACCATCGGGAGCATGCGCTGCGACTGCGGCGAGCAGCTCGACGAGGCCATGCGGCAGATCGCTGAGCCGATGACTATCTCTACGGGCCCCGGTGAGACCAAGACTATCCCCGGCCGGGGCGCGGTTATCTACCTGCGTCAAGAAGGCCGCGGGATCGGACTTGCTGAGAAGCTGAGGGCGTACAACCTCCAGGACATGGGCCACGACACCCTCTCGGCAAACCTGATGCTCGGTCACGGGGCTGATGAGCGCAGCTACGACGTTGCTGCCGCTATTCTGCGCGATCTGGGCATGACAGAGCCCACTGGGAGCACTGTCAGTACCGACAAAGGTGAGTTCCCCCCACAGCAACACGACGACGAAAAGAATGCTAATCATTCAATTAATACAGCGATGGGCATCCGCCTTCTGACCAACAATCCAAACAAGATGCAGGCTATGACCGCCGCCGGCATCAATGTGCTCGACCGTGTGGAGATGGTACCCCGGAGCTGGCAGTGCGACCATGATCACGATCACTGTGCGCACAACTCACGCCAGACCGCCCGTGAGGCCGGCGCAACCATGATTGGCACAGACGCGGTTCGTGGGGCGGATCTCGACAAGTATATCAAGGCCAAGGTGGAAAGGATGGGCCACATGCTGTCGGTGCCCAAGGAGGTCAAGAAGGTGGAGGTTGATGTCAAGGTAGAGACGAAGCCTGATGCATCGCAGTAGCAGTATTCCAGGAAGCAGCATTTACACATCTTGAACGACAATGCAAATTGATACGCGGGTTGCCTATCTCTACAAGAAATAAATGCCAAATCGACCCATGTCAGTGAGAAAAGTGCCCTAAAAAATGCATGTGGTTCATCTCCACATTCTTGTTCAAGTCACGATGGATTATGAGGCAACATTGAATGCAATATGTCTAACTCAAAGTCCATATATACCTATTCAATCTCACTATCTCTTAGATCTTGAGCCCCTCGCGCTCCATCGCCCACTTCACAGCCTCTTCCACATTCTGTAACTCGATCGTTGGCTTACTTGACGGTGGGAGGCCAAGTGTAGGATCGTAAACGCCGGTGTGGACCAAGATGGATGGCCAATTTGCAGCATTGGCACCTGTCAGCATGTTAGACAATGATGACACAAGGGTTTTCTTTCACACTAACCGGCAATATCTGTTCCTCTTTTGTCAGTACACCAGACTCACTGAAGGAGGACTGGAATGTTTCTTACCTGACTCTGGGTTATCTGGCTCAGAGCCGTAATGGTTAGTATCTCATACCACAAAGATGTTAATCTGAAGCTAACTCGCCTCCAACCATGTAGCTAAGCAACGGTATCAGTATTGATCAGTCCAATTCATAGGCGGAAGGAGGGATCTGACTACTCACATGTTTATTTCGGAGCTTGAGGGCTCCTCGAGTCCTCCTAATTCATCAGCCTGGGTAGACAATACGTCTTTCGCAAAGGAATATGTCTGCGGTGCCGGCTTGCCGTATTGCTTGTACGGATATGTCTCCCCAGTCAGGAGCTAAGCATGGTTAGTGGTGTGTGACAAAGTTGCTGGTAAATTGCTACGCACTTTGTAGACTGCTTGAAACGACTCTTTGAAGAGCCCCATCGAGAAGCGGTGGTTCGTAAAGTCGTTCCGCCAGAGCAGATCCGGGTTGCAAAACACGAGTTCGACGTTCGGAAGGTCGCCCTTGGCACGGTATGGGTTGCCGATGACTCCACCTCTCGACCGGAGCACATCGACCATGACCTGCGTATCGAGACCCCAGTTACGCGAGTCGCAGAAGAGAAATACAGCTCGAAACGCTGTTTTGGCGAGGTCAAACCGCTGAGGGGAGGAAAGTCAGATGGTTCTTGAGAGTCAAGCACGATGGGCATACCTTGGCAGCGCGCATCTCTTCAGATGTCATATGGTAGTGCGGGAACACGCTGGGTTCCTAATTAGCAGTAGCCAAACTCGGGGGTCGAGTATACACTACCTCGGGTTAGACGCAAGAACATCGAGTGCACTGTAGGCCTTCTTGAAGCCGTAACTAGGACCTATTTAGCAACAGCTTTTGATATTACGGAGTGAGAAAGACGCACTCTTCCGCTACCTTGCGTATTGCGTCGTTGATGCCACCCAGAACAAGAACAGGGTCATCGGCATACTTGTGGGCGAAGGAGCGTACTACAGTGTGCGAAAGGATCACCTGGCTTGACTGAACCTGGTAGATGTTAGAGGGGATATCAATCACAAACGGAATTCGAGGCTCACTGGAAGACCAAGGTCTTGGCTCAACCTTGCAGCCCGATCTGCTTCCGTAGAGCCTCCTCCGTTGGTCATCTCATATCGTCACGTTTTAGTCTACATGGAGCGAGAATGACGGATCCCATCATGCACATACCAAAACATATGGGATTTTGCTATCGAATTTTTCAGTGGTCTATGGAAGGGACTAGCCGTTTGGTACTCAACTTACATTCTTTGTTTGTTCTCGCCATTCAGTATTGCAAGCGCACGTTTCGCCTCTGGAAGCACGGAGGGTCCGTGAACCAGCACGCCATCCTGTGTATGGTCAGCGGTGCACAGGAGCTGCAGCAGAGTCAAACACGAGCGCACAATGTCGAAGGCAAAGGCCAGCGGTGGCCTGCGGCGCTGGGCTGCACACTCGCGGTCAGCGTCAGGACGGGGCCCGGCGTAGGATACTGCTCGCCTGCTTACTATGCATCAAACGGAGACCGATATTGTTTCGTAAAGGACTCAAGCGCATCATAGTCCGGTAAAGAGACAGCGGGTGTTTGCTAGTGTAGTGATTGTATTTACATTGGGAATTTACACAAGGCGACGCTTTTTATCTGCGTCATAGGCGCTCGAGTGCCGGCCTCCTTCTTGATTTGTGAACACTGTGTGATAAGAGAGTTGGAATTGAGAGATCCGATTCGTCTTTATTCGACGTGCATAACAAGCTACAGCAGCTTGCGGAGCACATGCATGGGAAGCAAACTTGCAACCTCCGTGATGCCACTAGCCTGCGCCACTTGGCCTTCACGGGGGTCACCGCAGATTGAAAGAGGAAGAATTACGTAGTATGAACGCGTTATTTCCCAATCTGGTATGTCATGTACCAGGCCGGCTCACAGGCCGTGTAACGGTGAGATTTGACTCAGTTGTCAGCTGACTGGGGGTTGTCCCGTCTGGGATCGACATCGCGCAGCCATCTCACCGCGTCCGGAATCGGATGTGGGTGTTGTTTGCCCCCTGGCTTTTCTTGTCCCTGCTTCACTTACAGAGGCCTTGCTCTCCTGCCTAGAACCTCGCGACTGGTCTGGCTGTCTTCAGCACGCCGATTTGATTCGAAATCCAGCCACCAGACAATGACGGCCAAAATTACGCATTCTCATGGCCCTGCAGCCGATACAGCTAATGATGCAGCTGCAACGACAACAGCACACAATGTGGCGGACAGTCATCTCCTGACAGGCAGGAAGTTAGCTGTGGCGTTTACTTCCATGCTGCTAGCTCTACTACTCATCGCGCTCGACCAAACCATCTTGTCGACGGCCCTACCGCGTATTGCTTCTGACTTCAACGCTTTCTCTCAGCAGGGCTGGATTGCCGCCTCTTTCGTGCTCACACAGACCGCGTTCATCCTCTTCTTTTCCCAAGTCCTTCGCGTCTTCCCCGCCAAATATGTGCTCCTGGCCTGTATCGTCATCTTCGAGGTTGGCTCTGCCATCTGTGGAGCCGCCCAAGATGTAAACATGCTCATCGGCGGTCGAGCACTCTCTGGCGTTGGCGCTGCTGGCATTCTCGTCGGCATCCTCCAGGTCATGGCGCAGGCTACTCGGCTAGAGGACCGGCCTACGCTGTTCAGCCTCTTCGAGTCAGTATTTGCTCTTGCCTCGATCATTGGCCCCCTGATGGGTGGTGCCCTCACAGACCATGTCACCTGGCGTTGGTGCTTCTATATCAACCTACCTGTTGGTGGCGTCTCTCTCGTGGCGATCATGTTTCTCCTCGATGCTCCGCCTCCTCTCGGATCCGAAACCTATGATCGCTCTACAAAGACCATGCTCTGGCGCACAGCAACATTGGACTGGGCCGGTGCTGCCCTCAGTCTCGCTGCCATCACCAGTCTTGTTCTCGGTCTTCAATGGGGAGGGAACGAGAAGCCATGGAACAGCGCAGATGTTATTGTCTGCCTCGTTCTAGCACCCGTGCTCACCATCGCCTTTGTCTTCTGGGAGCACCATATGGGAGACCAAGCCACGGTTCCGTTGGTTATCTTCAGGCGTGGCCGGGTGTCTGTCTACTCGATCTGCTGCTTTGCCATCTTCAACCGCTTCATCTATCTGATCTTCACATACTACATTCCTATCTACTACCAAGCCGGTCGACATCGCTCCGCAACCATGAGTGGCGTGGATCTGCTCCCACTGATGCTTTCCGTTGTTGTCTCGATCGTGGTGTCTGGGCAGCTCGTTGGTCGCTTCGGCCGGTACTGGCCCTACCTGGTTGGCGGACCAGTCGTCGGGGCTGTTGGCGCCGGGCTCATGTTCACGGTCAGCGAGTCGATCTCGAACGCAAATGTCATCGGCTACCAGATTCTCGTCGGGGTCTGCATCGGCACAACTCTTCAAAACATCCTGTTTGCGATGCAAGCCGAGTTTGACGATACCCCTAAGCTGATCAGCCAAGCGACTGGCATGGTGAACTTTTGTCAGTTCCTCGGCGGCACAATTGGTCTGGCCATCGCGCAAACGACATTCTCTTCCGAGCTGGCGCGAAACCTACACAAATATGCGCCCGGGGCACCATTCGAGGTGTTGAAGGAATCTCCTCCATCGATCTATAATGGTGCTGTGCCGGAGGCACTAATTCCCAAAGTCGTACGAGCATACGTGTAAGTCCATTCCTCTCCCTCTCCTTCTTCCCCTCCCCCTTTGTTTCCTTTTCACGAAGCTAATCTCCACTCCCAGGAAATCTCTCGATATTGTCTACATCATTGGTGTTCCGGCAAATGTCCTGTCGTTGTTGTTTGCGCTGTTCATATCGAACATCAACATCAAAAAGAAGCCAGAGACGGATACTGAGACCAGTGTGCCGCAGAGTAGTAATGCAACGGAGGGAGAACAGCCAGCCACCTCAGATCAAAGAACATCAGCTTTAGAGAAGTAGTGTAGAATAGATCTGCAGATTTCAATATCCCCGAAGCACATTCTTCATCACCTCGATTTGTCGTTGGGAACCAGGGACTAAAGGCTGGAGTCACGAATCGCATCTTGAGCTGCTTCTTGAGCCCCTCAGCTGTGCGTCAATCACACCCCCGTAAGCTACTGGCAACCCATTAAATACAATCCATGCTAGGTTTCTGTCCTCGAACGTACCCGCCTGTCGCGAAGCCCATATCCTTTTCGCCTCTTCGCATCCCTCGAAATGCACCAGAAACTTTTCACGGGAATTCACGCGCTCCCGCCTCTCCATATTACCATCCCTACCACTGTTCCTGTATGCCACGACGCAGCCTCTGCAGGACTGTCCATAGTCACACACGCCTGTAGAGGGGTCAGAATATGGCAACATTGTGCAAGCCATGCTTCTCCAGATCGTGCAGTCGGGGAACTGGCTCAAGGTTGTCCTTGGCGTTGTGTCTCCATGCTCTTGGAGTACTTCTAGGGCTCGCCTGGCAGTCACAAAGTACTTGGACTTCTTTCAGGGTTTCCTAAAGAAAGCCGCATACGTCCCATAGATGCCGGACAAGACAGGCCCGGAGTCTCTCAACTGTTGAAGCGGGACGCCGGAAGACTGGCTGAGGATTGATAGAGGTGCGACTTGGAAGATGGCGGCTGTCTCGACGCACTGGAGGCAGCACCTGGCAGCTGTCAGGAGGAATATGAAACCTCCGAAGCCATGACAGACCACGCAGTGTTCTGTTGTGAGTGCTTCATGGAGAGCAAGGATAGTAGTGTGTGGAGCGAGGCCTGTGCGATAGAATGCCCACAAGGAGCCCAAGGCGTGCTTAGGCCGTCTTTTGTATTCAGGAATGCTTGCGATGTGCTGGTGGGCGCTTCAGCTGGCCTGGCTGAAGTTGAGGGCGGCTTGGACATCGAAGCATAGGCATACTGCCCGCATCAGCTCAGGCGGTAGGCGGTCGAGATGGCCCAAACCGGAGCCGTTATGGTTGCTCAGGGGCGGGAATACTAATCTCCGGATGGCATCGTGTTGGCCGCTGTTGGATTTGACAGCTATGCTCTGGAAGTCCCGCCTGAAGTAGGAGGTGGCGCGGAGTATTGCTTCCGGATCGGGTTTGGCTGAAGGGTTCGGCTCTGCCTCCGACATGGCTATTCCGTAGGATCTGAGCAAAGGATTTTAAAACCGAGTCGCAAAGGATGAATATTATTGAATCGTACTTTACCTTTGTGTTCTAGCCTAATCTGTGGCTACAGTGTATGGTCGGTCATTCGCGAAACCGAACCGGAAACCGGGGGCTTGGTCCGAGCTTGGAAGATTTCTGTCTGAGGCCTTGGGCGGAACATCGGCAAGTATCCCACCAAAGAACTATCCCCACATGCAAATAGCATCTCACGCTAAAGGAATGGTCCATTAGATATAATAGAATCTCATTTCTCGACATCCCAGCCTCGTTGACATTACCGGGATGAAGCAAAATCTTGAGGTGTTCCTTGAGACCTCGACGTAGCGATGGGTTGGAGCTTGCTGAAGAAGAGACGCAGCTTGGAGACGCAAAATGTATCTCCAGTATGGTGGCAAGAATAAAGGACTTGGACAAGCTTCTCTCGTAGCGACATGTAACCGTTCTGTTCTCCCCCAAATTGTGAAATGGTGAGACACTGTGGTAAAGGATGGTTCCAGTGGCATCACATTTCTTCAAGCGGATGTCCAACACAAATTATCATAGCTTAGTTTACCTCCGAGTATCCAACTCAGACCGGGGTATTACGTGACAAGACCGCTCCCTAACAACAACATGGTCACCACAAGCATCCATCTATGACACCTTTACCACTATCCTGACAAAATTCCCCTACCAAATGATCACCGATGTGGTATACAGAGAATCTCTAGTAATGATACCGCGAAACATAAGCTGGATGTGGCTCCAGCACATGTTCTGGCTCATAACGAACGCCCTCGCGGAAAATGTTGTCATATGAAGGGCGGGAAAAGTCAATGTAGTCGACCACTATCTCGGGGGATTCTTGAGGAGACGACGGCGGATTAGACAGAGCAGGAGAAAAAGGCCGCACTCGTGGAGGTAGTCGAAGGTGTAGAGGCAATTCCCTCGGCGGATGCTCAGCGACGCTCAAAGCAGGCGGTATGAAGAGCGTGCACCCGGTGTGTCCTAGCTCTAAAGTCCCGCGGCAGCAGTAGCCACAGGAGAAGCATAGGCGGCACTGGTGCTCGTTGGAGTCGCCACTATGCTGAGGCGCCGGGACCTTGACCGGTTGTGGCTTAAGAACCGGGGCGGGCTCTTTGGCAGCATCGGGCCTTGCCTTTTTGTCGACGGGAACAGACTCAGGATTTTTCTTGGCCGCACCAGAGCCCTTCTTCTTTTCCGACTTACCAAAAACGTCAAATACCAGGTACACTTTTCCCCTGGAGTGAAGTCGGCCACGGTCCTTGGACTTGTTGCCCATAGTAGGAAAATCTGAGCTTCAATGGGATGGATGTTCGAAGATTTTGAATTCGGAAGTTTGACTCAGAACTTTGGTGAAATTTTTTGATGATAGAGGAAAGCTTCGAGCAAGAGATGGCCCTGGATCGACGAAATTTATACCCGAGAACATATCTTTGTGACCTATGCAAGTACATCAGCTCCTCTTCGCGGCCTTGTCTGTGACTGTTGTAGGGTTGTGACGTTACCATCGTCCATATGCGAGTCCACACTAGTTCCTCGCACGCATCGACTCACTGACACCTCAGGTAGCGATATTCTGCTTGCATCAAAGTTGAGTGGTGTGGTAAATTAAATTAATCACTGTTATTATCGACATGAAACTCAGCGCATCAAATAGACCTAGATCGTTTTCTTAGCACATGGAACCCATAGCAGTGCACTCAGCTTCCCAGCTACCAAACAGTGAACTTGACATCTACCGTGCCACGATCCTTCTTAGGCAGCTGCTTTTCGAGCGTTTTCACAACCGCAGAAGTCTTGTCGGCGGGAACGAGAGACTCCGTAAAGAACTCTACCTTGCGGCGTGTGGTAGAGGTCGCCGCATAGCCTACCGCGGTGACATATTTCCATCGCTGCAAGAGTACCTCGGGTTGCTTGAGGTACTTCTGCTCCATCTCCTTCCAGAACCATACCTCAGTTGCCGGGAGCGCTGCCCGTCCTTCCACCGTGAGCGCGTTTTCCTCGTTACAAGAAGCCATCGTGGGTGTTGATTTACACGAAGCAATTACAAATTATGACGGTGATAAAAATAATGAAGTGGTAAAATGATTTTGAAACTTGGCTGGGTGTCCATGATCTGGAGGGATATTTATACCTTTGGCGAAGGGTAGTGACCATAGCCATGATGATGATCGAACCGGGTGGGTGAGTCGTGTTATATCCTTTGTTCATATGGCAATAGTTTCATGGTAGCTAGCTCGGATGATTCATTTGCGATACATGTACACAAGGGTAGCAAGTCATGCAGTAAGAGGTGAGGTCTGATCGTTCCACACGATGAGACAAACGCTCTTTGACTCCGCCTGGACTTTGCAGAGAAAACTCGTGAGAGGCCAAGGAGAGACGGACGCTGGCACATTCACGAGTGGAGTTCAGAAGGAGCCAGGATTGCCAGCCTTCCTTTCGGAACGACAGGGTTGGGCCCGTTCTTTTCTCATTTCGAGAGACGCCCAAACGAGAACGAGCAGTCAATCTCCTATTTGTCAACAGCGTCAGCACTAAATATGGCGTTATGTCGTAATGCGATACCAGTGGCCAATAAACAAAATCCTACCTGAATCCTGATGACCCACTTGCAATACGGGAAGCCCCTGCTTCGCAGAACAGTGACAAGGAAAGTTTGCTCATAAGCAAGCGACAAACGCTCTTTTCACGACCTCACTTGGTGTCATCCAAATCCACCTATGACCATAGGATGTTTGGTTTGTTGTCACAGTTCTTCAATAATAACGCGAGAGATGGGTCTCCTTGTAGAGCCCTTGGCGGCCTTCTCTGAACTCCAGTTCGCCTACAAACTCGTACTTACCTGTGTCCTCGTTATCATCCTACGTAAGGTATCCGTCAACTCTAAGCCATACAAAAACTTCCCAGTCTGGGCCACCATCGAACTAGGCCTCGCCTCCTACATTCTACGTGGGAATGGTCCTAGTCGACGTCTCTTGTAGGTTGATATCACATCATGAAGGCACCGCTCAAAAAGTCAAGGGTGTGATGCTGATAGGATCAACCCAGCTCTGTAATACGACGCTATGGAGGTTCTTTGTTTGGGATCATGTCAGAGCATCAGATCCTCGTCGACCTTCCAGGCCTAGATCGGCTCATGGCCCAGCCCGCGCATACCCTCAACCTCGAGCCAGTTCAGTACAGCCTCCTGACACGCGTGTTTGGCGGCGTTGACACGCCAGAATTGAAAGAAAAGATGGTCAAGTCAATCAAGGAGCTTGGTCCTCCGATCGAGAGACTGTTCCTGAACGAGGCTGCTGCCACTGCAGCGGTGGAAAGAGCAGGCATAGGCGAGCACGCGGCGTCGTTCGTCACCTTCTGTACCGACCCTGGGAGAATGAAGCGCTGGGAGCTGTCCTCCAACGTTCAGGTGGTCAAGCCGGACTCGCCCGGAAGCTCTGGAATGGTCGAAGCAGACCTTCAGAGCCTGGTCAGGGACTTTGGCTTCTGTATGGCGGTGCCACAGCTGTACGGCAAGGACTTTCTTGAGCGCAATCCCGAGCTGCTGAACGACTTTTGGAAGTTCGACAACGACTTGTTCCCCTTGCTCATGATTGGCATGCCGTCATGGGCACCTCTCAATATCATCCGGGAAGGACGGGCATCACGATCCCGACTGATGGCTGCGCTGGAGACGGTGTATCGACAAGTCGACAAGGTGCAGCAGGGCGAGCCAGCTGACCCGGAATACGATGTATCCGACGTTAGCTTTGTGCTCTTTGAGAAAAACAAGATCTTCGCACGGGACGGGTGGTCGCTTGCCGAGCGAGCAGTTGCAGACATGCCGATCCTCTGGGGCCAAAATGCCAACACGCAGCCCCTGCTATTCTGGTTTTTGACCTATGCCTACTCGACCCCTGGTCTCATCAGTCGGATCCGCAAAGAAATAGCACCGTTCGTGAAGCTATCCGATACAAACCCTCGGTGTATCTCATCCCTGGATATTCACGCTCTAGCCAAGACCTGTCCGCTGCTCAAGTCTACCGTCTTCGAGACGTACCGCCTGACCGACGAGGCAGCCTCGATCCGGTACCTCGAGCGGCCGATCACTATCAAAGATGGCAGCCTCACGCACAGCCTCAAGCAGGGGACCTGGATCTCCGTCCCGCACTCGGTAACCAGCCACGACGCCTCCGTGTTTGCCGAGCCAGAGAAGTTCATCCCGGAGCGATTTCTCGAGACCGACTCGGAGGGCCGGCCGGTCGCTCGCTACGGGAGACTGCGGCCGTGGGGCGCAGGCGCTGCCATGTGCAAGGGGCGGACTTTTGCAGAGAGGGAGATCCTGGCTGTGGGCGCTGCCATCATCAGTCTCTGGGATATCGAGCAAGTGGGTGGGACATGGCGGCTGCCGGACATGATACCGGGCACCGGTGTGAAGAAGCCGGTGAAGGATATCAGAGTGAGGATCACCCGCAGATGCACATGAGATTTTCCAAAGTCTAATTTGCCCAATAATTATTGGATAGAGGGTGGAGTCATCATGGCTTGCAGTGAACCGTGATGCTATGATGGTAGAGTCCAGGGCTCGAAGTATCGAGAGGCAGTGTCCAGCCCACAACATCTCAAGCGAAAGACTGTTCGTCCAGGGTGCATCCGAGTACAAAAGCAATGCCATTCCAGGTTCACTGATCGCTGTTCTCCAGACGATCGATCTCTTGCTAAAAGAAAACAGAAGCTACAACGTGAATTCAAGACCTTTTGACAAACATTAGCTTGCCGTCAGTGGTTGCGTACATGTATTCCCCTGTCTCGGCTCTCTGCGCAAGTTGCGTGCTGGGGTCTACCTCCAGGGTTGATATCCTTCACGCCCAAATCTAACAATGTGAAATTGGATCATTCGCGAGGTTTCGCCGGTATGTACCAGCAATCATTGCCTAGAATCGCCTATAATGAGGCTGCCAAATGAGGCTCCTGGAAAGCGGCCCGAGTCAACTGATCCTGAGGCTCCTGAGTGTGGGCTGTAGTAGCGCTTACATATTATCTGAGCCAACATGAGGGAACGGGCCCGTGACGACCAAATTTAAATGCAATCTTGTTAACAGCAGACGCCTGTCGAATCCTCCAAAAGCCAGAGCAACTACCGAATTAAGGAAGTGATCCACACAGCCACCAGGCATACCCAGCCTCAGGGTGTTGCCAAGCATAAAGGAGCGAGATTGTATACATCAGCTCTGGACAATATAATGGCGCCTCCAGATCATGATTCAAGTCTCGACCCTCAGTGTTCACCTTCTTTTGCACATCATATCCCCATTCAGTAGCCTCAGGCCCAACTCGCGAAAAAATGAAGTCGCAGTCGCTCTTTACTTTCCTCGCCGGTCTGGCCCTCTCCGCCGCCGCCGCCATCCGCAGCCCCGAAGCAACGGACGGCTCTGCTTTCCTGACCAAGCGCGCCGTCGCCATGACGCCGTCGCTCGCCCCGCAGGTCGTCTGGCAAGGCGCGCGCCTCGGCAACGAGTTCGTCTCCCAGTCGGACCGCCAGGCCGTCATCAAAAAAGAGCTCGCTGTTCCGCTTCCTCTTCACCGACGCCTTCGCCGGGACCGCGCGCTGCGCGCTGCAGTTCCGCATGCCCTCCTGCGTCACCCTGCCCGAGGGGTACCCGTGTTACAGGTGGTCCGGCCTGCTGAGCGAAGCCCAGAACAGCCGGGGCTTCCACACCATGCCCGGCGGCGACGTCGGCGGGGTCATCAACTTCTCCGACGACGAGAGGCTCCAGACGAACTGGATCACCCAGGTCTATCCGGGAGCTGTGACCGAGGTCGGCTCGTTCGACTGCGGCAAGGCTGGCGAGACTATCGACTTCCTTATCCAGAATGATCGCGGCTTGGACCTCGAGTTCAAGCAAGGCACGGACGACGGTGTTGGTTTCTGGGTCGTCCCCAAGCCTTCAGTCTGAGAAGGAGCGGCGTATTCGACGGAGCTATTTGGAGTAGGGTGGAACTTGGAGTAGCGGGACTTGGAGTAGGGTTCAACTTGGAGCCGGGAGAATAAAGACCAATGCCTGTCTCAGCCCCTCTGTGGCTGTGAGTGAGCAGCACCTTGAGAGATCAGAGGTTATAATTCTAATTTACAACTGCAACCTGATTAGTTGATAATGAAGCTCTCGCAACGGCATTTGCAGGCTCCATGTTGCCAGTTGCGTTACATACTCGTAATACTAAGCTGGTCTCGGGGATCATATTGTCGGCCATAAGTGACGGGCCTCATGTAGAGTTCTTATCTGACTTTGACTATCCTTTGCTCAATCATCTTGTAATGTGAAACTCGAGAGCCGATTACGGAAGGCCAGTTGCTCGTCTCGCGCCGCCGAGTTTTAGCGCGCGACTGTTGACGTGGACCTTGCGAGCTTTATAAGCACCAGCTTCAAACTTTCGTCTATCTCCCCCGCACTTCGGGGCACGGTTCTCACGAACAGCTTCCAAGAAGCTCTGCTTGCCCTCACAGATCATCTCGCGGACTGTTAAGGTCAGTCGGTCTCGGTATAGTAAATTGCTCAGGGCCTGAGGGCGTTTCCCAGTGATCAAATCACGCCCGCCGGTGACTAGAGACCATCGCCATGCCGCCCGTGGCCACTGTGAAATCGCTTGACCACCTTGTCCTCACGGTCAAGAACCTCGGGACCTCTATCGGCTTCTACACCTCAGTGCTAGGGATGAAGCACGTAAGCTTCCGTCACGGCGGGGTGGAGCGGCACGCACTGCGCTTCGGCCAGCAGAAGATCAACCTGCACGTCAGCGGCAAGGAGTTTGAGCCGAAAGCAGCGACCGTCCAACCGGGCTCCGCCGATCTGTGCTTCTTGGTCGAGGACGACGTCGGCCAGGTCTTGCAGCGGTTGCGCGAGGACGGGATCCAAGTGCTGGAAGGGGGTGGCGTGGTCAAACGCACGGGAGCCAAGTCCGCTTTGGCGAGCATCTACATTCGTGATCCTGACGGAAATCTGATCGAGTGAGTGGACACTTACTTCGTCTCAGCATATCTCAGCTTCAGGCTAATTCTCTTAGGCTCTCGAATGAGAAGACTGAATAGTCAAAGTCTGTGGGAAACCTCTTGATATAAAGGCTGGCGTTTCTGCTTGTCCGCTGCGGGCTCAACGCTCCCAACAACATAGAGTAGTGGCTGTTAATGTCTAAGGTCGGTGTGACATCTAGTGTAGCAGACCAGAACCACCCAAGGATAGAGGCCTTCAACCTACGCAGATAACTAAGATCTAGCGCAAAAGTGAGCGCAGAGATACTTTGCCTTTGTGCAGACATACCAAAGTTCAGTGACAACTCTATTTGCGCACGTCCCCTGAATGAATATTAAATTGAAGCTTCGCATTTAGCCCTTTCCTACATCCCTTCCCTCGCTTCCTAAAGACTGCCTCTCACAACCCACCGACAGCCCAAGGCGGAACCCACGATCGGCCTCGCGCCCAGCAACCAGAGAGCGCACTGAATCTCGCGATCCCACCTCCATTTATTCACAAGGCCTGTCCTCAATTCCACGGCAGCCATGGCGAACCTCGAGGTTGAAAAGGTCATCATCTGGCTCCTCAAACTTCAAGCCAAGACCACCAGCACCTCAACCTCACCCGAGTCCAAGGTCAAAGAGATCTCAAGCCAAACCTTCCTTGCTCCGGAGCACTTTGCGCAGCTGAAGCAGCAGATCGATGACAGCAGCGAGCTGTTCATGCTTTTCGGCAAGATCAAGTAAGTCATGTTCAAATCATTTCCCCTAGTAGTGTCACCTTTGATTCCTAGTTATCATCACCTTCGAAGAAACTCCCCCAGTTTCAAATTCTTCTCGTTCCGCCCCGTTGTAGCTGACAATCAAATGCGACATAGGTGGGCTTATGATTCAAAGGCACACCTCCTGATCTTCACAATGAATCCTAGCAGCCTCCATGAGGCCACCACCATCAAACTGGTCATCCAGACCATGAAGAAGCTCGAGCTCATCAAGGAACGTGGTGGCCACGTTGGTGATATCGCAGGCGGCATAGAGCCCAATATCCGGCCTACCGCTGAGCTTGAGAACTACTCTCGCTTTCCAGATGCGACTTTTGCACACTCCTACGCGAAACACCCGGGTGCTGTCTTTGAGATTTCGTGCAGTCAGGAGTGGAAGGCTGTCGAGATAATTGCCTGGAACCTGATCCTCGGCTCGCGTGGCGACATCGCCACCGTGCTTAATATCGACTACCCGGAGTTTAACAAGGGCAATTTTGCCAAGGCCACCATTTCCCTCTGGCAGGCCAAGTTTTCCAACTCGGGTCCTGATGGTCGTGTCACCTTGGGCGTCTGCCCTAAAATCTGCCAGGAGGTACGGGACCGCAGGATGGCATTAGAGATTCCTCATTTGAGAGAGAGAAAGAGCCAATTAGCTAATCATAGCCGTGTGTATAGGAATTCCGATCTTCTGCCGGCGCCGTTATCAACGGCGACAAGACCCTCACCCTCGGTCTCCACGACTTTGTGCCCCGGCACATCCGTGACGGCGTCCCTAACGCCATCATATCGTTCTCATACACCGAGCTCGCCGAGATTGCCGCCTCTGCAGCCGCAGCGCACGAGGGCAAGAACATCGTTCCGGCGCCGGAGGAGGATATCGAATTTGACACGACCGGAATGCCGGGGTGGCTCACCCGGCTCGACCCCGAAGAGATGGCTCGCCAGCGCCAGGAGAAGCTCGACGCCCAGGATGAGGATTAGGATCCCGAGACTGGTGCCTAGCTTGTTTGGCGTCTGGAGGCCGGCTGGCCTTCCTACCTTATCATGAACGGGCACCTTCTCTCCTTGCTGAGAGAGCGGGAATACCGCGTAAGCGTGTTAGCCCTCATGATACAGTTTTGATTTCGGGGAAGATAAATAGGCTCTATAGATGGCATGAGGGCCGGTAGCGCAGCCATCCCAGATAAAATACAATTGATCGTCATTCTTCCCTAGTCAACCACTTTCTCTTGCGTCTATTGCGGATATCATCTGCGTCGACTGCCCCAACTCTAAGCTACGAATCACCCAACACTCACCTGGCTCACCAGTACGTAAATCCCTGGGGTGAGTTCCTTGTGCTTAGTATCGTCTGGCTCACCCTAGTGGATAGAGCTCGGTGATCCGAGGATGCTCCCACTGCAAAAGCCATGAAGTGGCCGGCAGCCCACCTGATCCATAGAAAAAAGCAATGCGCGCGTGACCAGTCTCGAATCCAATGCCCAATTGTGTTTCAAAGCGACTCATCATTCAACCCGCGGCGTGGCACTTATCCATCTATCCCTCACAGCTCCCACGCCGTGCCTCTCCAAGTCTCGCCGCGGCACGAGGCCAGTCCCCGTGAAAGAGAGCCAGTCCGTATCGTATGGAGATCGCCCACGGCCGAGCTGATGGTAGGTGTGTATCACGATATCCAACATGCGATGCTTCACGGGGATTTTGCAGGGACGGGCGAAGCGGTAGCGAGGGTGCTTGGTCCAGCGGACTTCGATACCGAAATCTGTCAGGCACACGCGGCACGACCCTACTGCTTTTCGGTGAGGGACCTGATGTTCAATCGCCGGCTTTATGTAAGGAAGCCCCCTGTATATGGACTGCAGCGGCAGCGGGTGCAGAGGAGCCTGGGGTCGCGTCACAAGGTGGCAGCAGAGCTCATGCGGGAACTGCGCTACCGCGTCCTTCATCATCTTCCCATCCGAATCTGGACCGTCCGTGAAGGTGTGTGTTCCGCAGAGGAAAAGCTCTTGGTCGATGATCCGAGCTGTCCACTCCGCCGCCCACCCCTCAATTTCGAACCCCCGTTGCTCGACACGTTTAGGGATGTTGAGGGCGCTCAACGGCAGGCCGCTGGAACCTCCATACAAGTGGCGGTTCGTGGCCAGACGGACGTATAGCCAGGGAATAAAGAACATAGAGCTGAGGTGACTCGACGCGTATATGCAGTTACTTCTATTCTTCGGTGTGTCATCGCTGTGGGCCATGATGGCGGCTGAGAGATCCCAGCTCCCGGAGAACCAATGCAGCCGGACGCATTCAGGGCAATAGTAGAATCGATCTGCCACATCGCGTTCGAGGAGTTCAAGAAATGCCCCGCGAGCGACCCCATCACCACGCAGGCGTCGACAGGCCTTGTCCAAAGGGATGGTATTCGCCAATGCCGTGCACGTCAGCCCCAAGGTAGCGTGCGATTCTGGTGGCAGGTGGTCGGCGATGCATTTGACGATGTCGACTGGTAAGGCGAGGACGTGCATTTCGTCTTCACACACACGTGGACGTGGCGGCAATGTCGGTGACAGAAGGAGTCTGGCGAATAACCAGCAAAATATCTTCGAGATCAGCTTCAGTAGAAGTCCCATGCGGTTCGAGTCTGGCCGCTCTAGAGCCAATCCCTGTCGGTAGATTGACGGATGTGTTCTTGAGGATAGTGACCGTCAGGCAGTAGCGACGTCTCGGATTGTAGCGTAGAGTTGGAGATGACTGAAAAGAAGAGAAGACTTTGACAAGCTTCCGGGCTACGTGTACATATAGGTAATGAAGAATGGGTCTTCTCCCTGATACGCAAAGTCTGGTTGCGAAGATAACCAGAGCTGGCTTTCAACGCTCAAAATATCTCAGAGCTCAGAGGGTTGGTCGAGCCAATCAAATCCTACAGGAAAACAAAACCAACTCATCCAAGACCCATGGATGTGGACGAGCATGCAATTGAAGTGAGCGCATACCATTCGACCCGTTGCACTCGTGGCGCCTTCGTTCCCACTGGGTCACTCCTGAGAGCTGTGTGGCAACTTGCAAGACCCCCACACCCTACGCCTCGTCATTGTCGAAGGAGGGACATCTAGTTAGCCATCGTCTTCACTGCTAAATCCCATGCTTGCAAAACTTCTTCGGCACTCTTGAAGCGCTTCATCCCACACCCTGAGATTACATCTCCTCCGAGAATTCCGTCAACATTGAACATCTGATCAGCAACAGTGCGGTAAGAGTCACACTCCTCTGTCGTCTTAAACGACCCTAGTCCGGGCTCTCGGAATGGCCAGTGTCCAGTCAGGATGCTGTAGAGGAGAGAGCCGATGCTGAATATATCGGTCATAGGTTGCGATTCCCAAGGTAGACTAGGATCAAAGAAGCCAGGATCTGGAAGATGCTTGCCGTCAAGACCTAGCTCTTCGCACGTGGAGCCCCCGAAATCACAGAGCCACAAGTCGAGCACATCGGGTTCGGTTTCGTGAACCAGGAAGTTGTCTAGACGCAAGTCGGAGTGTACAACACCACGGCTGTGTATATATACGATCGACTCAATGATCTATCGGCACCACCTTCGTCGAATAGATGGAGATATACTGGCATTGTGCTCGTCTAGACGTTGTTGGAGATTCCCATGGCTGGCTTCAGCGAGGAGTAGTCCTTGTTTGCAGTCTTCCGGGCCAAGATACCTAGGAAATAATTGAAAATCAGAAGCAGTGCATATCGTGGATTTGACCCCTACCTAACAATCCTGGGATGCATCCCCAGCCGCTCTAATATCCTCCGTTCGACAACGAAGCTATTGGCAATGTCTTTAGTGAGCTCATGATAAGCGTGGCTTTGTTTCCATACTTTCACCGGGCGTTTCGATACGACACCCGTCTCCAGACGATACAGCGCGAACCTTGAATGAATTCTGTGGCGGGCATGGCGAGTGTTATCTGGAGAGTGGACTACAGAATATAACGATCCTCACTTGCGAGGCAGGAAAGGCTGGCCTGATAGCAAAGACTTTCTGCCTGAGGAAATTATCTGGCAAGTGTGGCTCCTCCCTCTGTGGAGTTGGCAGTTTTGGTGATTCCCGAGCCGTGATTGGTCTGCATGACGCTGTCACAACCACGATCTGATTGGTCAATTAGTTTGGCCTCCCGTGCTCTTTTTCCCTCGAGCCCGCCATACACCCTCCACGACATGACTTTGCTACTCAACTTTCGCAACAACCCAAATATTTCAAATCTAGGTTGATACAGGATGCCTTATACTTGACATACGCCTCGATAGCTCTCGTCCGCGGTGTAGTCATATCATTTGTTTACTCTCTCTTCGACTTTAACTTCCCATCCCCTTTGTTAGTCTTTTCCTGTCACGACAGAACAAATCCGGCCACGAAGTCGAATTTTCTCCTATCCTACCTCTGCAACTATGGCATCTCTCGAACATGCACCGACACCACCAACCAGTGGTGTCTGTTCCAAAATGCTGAACAATGATTTCTCACCGGCGACTGCTGCCACAACAGATGTCGAAGCCCAAAATCCAGCTGGAGAAAAAGGAAAGACGCCTATCAACACCTCGGCATTCAAGTCTCTGGGCTGGCTAGACCGCTTCTTGGCCGTATGGATCCTGCTCGCCATGGTCGTGGGCGTATTGCTGGGCAACTTTGTGCCCGAAACCGGGCCCGCGCTGCAAAAGGGCAAATTCGTTGGCGTCTCTGTTCCTATCGGTATGTCACGTCCCAACTGAGCCGTACTACTGGCTCTACCGTCAAGTGATGGATGCCTTTTATATAAGGGATAAATGTTTTGCTGACTCTCGTTGAAATTTTGCGGCATGATAGCAATCGGTCTCCTAGTCATGATGTACCCGATCCTGTGCAAGGTTCGCTACGAATCGTTGCACGAGCTGTTCACACACCGCGGCGTATGGAAGCAGATTGCCTTCAGTGTCTTCGTTAACTGGATTGTGGCCCCGTTCCTCATGGTGAGTCCAGTGTATCCCGATGGTGAAGGCAGCCATATGCTAACTTTGGTAGCTCGCTCTGGCGTGGGCTTTCCTTCCGGACAAAGCTGACCTACGTGCCGGCTTGATCCTGGTCGGACTTGGAAGATGCATTGCCATGGTAGGTGAACGAAAAGAAAATCCAATCTTCCTTTTCTCAGTGGCCACCCGAATGGGTGCTGATTCTACCAGGTTCTCATCTGGACAAACCTGGCCGGCGGTGACGGCGAGTACTGCGCCATCCTCGTGGCCATCAACTCGATCCTTCAGATGATCCTCTTCGCCCCAATGGCCATCTTCTTCCTGCGCGTCATCAGCCACGAGTCCGGCTCGGTCGACGTCTCCTACTCGGTCGTGGCCACCAGCGTCGCCGTCTTCCTCGGCATCCCGCTCGGCGCCGCCGTGCTCACGCGCTTCGCCCTGCGCGCCGCCGCGGGGCCGGCCTGGTTCGACCGCGTCTTCGTCCGCTTCGCCTCGCCCTGGTCCCTCGTGGGCCTGCTCTACACCATCCTCGTGCTCTTCGCCTCGCAGGGCCACGCCGTCGTGCACCAGATCGTCGCCGTCGTGCGCGTCGCCGCGCCGCTCGTCGTCTACTTCGTGCTCGTCTTCTCCGCGACGCTGTGGGCGGCCTACCGCCTCGGGTTCGGGTACGCGCTGTCGGCGACGCAGAGCTTCACGGCCGCGAGCAACAACTTTGAGCTCGCGATCGCCGTCGCGGTGGCGACCTTTGGGCCCGAGAGCGACCAGGCGCTGGCGGCGACTGTGGGCCCGCTGATCGAGGTTCCTGTCCTCATCGCTCTGGTCTATGTCGTTCGGTGGGTTGGCAAGCGCTGGGCCTGGAAGGAGTGAGGACTTGCCGTGGTGGCGTCATGATGTCTTTTGGCAGGCACGACTTAGGGGTAGAATGGAGGGTGCATGGATGGCTCACTGGGAGTCAGTGAGATTGGCGAGCGTCACGTAATTACTGCTTCAGTGGAACATTACTCTTGACGAGGCACGAGGCATAGAATCTCAGATTGTAACTCTCTTCTCATAACTACAACACTTGGTTTCGGACATAGTATAGTCAATTCTTTACAGCAAAGATCTTAAAAGAGCCTAGAAATAATGGAAATTTAGTCAGCTCGGCACCTGTAACAGCCAGGTCTCAGAGTAATTAGTGCCACTTACCAACCCATTCATTCAGGTCCACACCTTGCAGGTCGGCAGCGAGTTTTGCAAGATCGGCGTCCGCTGTGGTCCCAGGTGTACAGCACCCAGAGCTGCTCTTCTCGGGTTTACAACACCCACCCGTCTGGATTTCGGCAGTATCACCTTTCGAGTCATCCGGCAGGGCGTCAATGTAGACGTTCAGATCATTCTGGGCATCTTTGATGAGGACATCTTGTTTTTACTCTTTAGTACTGCTGCCTCAAAAAAAAAAATTACTTTCAGGACATGACTCACCAGAGAATCCGGCCTTTCCTAGATACTCTTCGTACTGCGCGACAAGGCTGGCACCAGCAATGCAGCCCACATATGCGGCCACAGACTTCTGTAAACCCTCAGGCAGTGGCTTTCTTGCTAAGATGTCGGACAGAGCAACTCGGCCGCCCGGTTTCAGCAGGCGGAACATCTCGTTAAACACGAGCTGTTTCTCATCTTCGGGAACGAGATTGACGACGCAGTTGGACATGATGACGTCTGCCACGCCATCATCGAGCGGGATGTCTGTGATCCGGGCTTCGATAAAGTCTACGTTGTTGGCTCCAGACTTGTTTTTGTTCTTGTCTGCTAGTTCAAGCATATCCTGAGATAGGGTCAGTAGTCTCGCCTGGTACACGTCAACAATGTTCTGACAACGTGCCTTGTTCATGTCTACCCCGACCGCACGGCCAGTCGGACCAATCGCCCTGGCAGCGAGAAAGACATCGAAGCCAGCTCCGGATCCCAAATCGATAACAATCTCCCCCTAATTATCTTAATTAGCCAAAATCTAGAAACGAGCGAGCTGTGTATGTGTAAGTACCTCTCGCAAGCTAGCAATCGCCAGTGGGTTACCACAGCTCAGGCCGAGGTTCGACTCCGTGGGGATGCTGTCGAGGTCTTCCTTTGTGTACCCAAAGGCTTGCGCGACAGACCTGCCGTATCCGGCCCCCAGGGGATTCGTTCCGAGAGAACTATAGCGCTGCGTGACGGCATCGTAGATCTCCTTTGCGTTCATGGCGAAAGCGACGAGGTTCAATGTGGACGAGCGAGTATTGCGAGACTACAGAGTCCTCGAACAGCTATGTTGTAGACAGAAGAGGTTTGAAATTTACGAATATGCATGGCCTTGGAAACAGCACTTCTCGATTTAAAGGCGATGC
The DNA here is from genome assembly GCF_004353045.1 of Thyridium curvatum. Lineage (NCBI taxonomy): Eukaryota > Fungi > Ascomycota > Sordariomycetes > Thyridiales > Thyridiaceae > Thyridium > Thyridium curvatum. The sequence goes on along the minus strand of NW_022156844.1, from coordinate 94,409 downwards.
ATCGACCATCCACACAACAATCATGCAACATGTAGTGTCAGTGCCGAATTTCCTAGTTGGGCAAAGTTGCGGCGGGGGGGGGGGGGGGCGTGGCGCTAAGCAAGAAGCGGCAATTTGTCGATATGTCACCAGTCCCACAGCACTCGCCTTTTCTCTCCCCAGCTTCATTCTCACACCCAGCGAGTTTCCAAGGAGCGACGTCCTGCATTCCTGCACGTGAACCAGAGTACACAGCCAGCGTTTGCGTAGTATACGCACCAGCGTTGTGTCTCTCAGAATCATTTCGGCCATGGAGGAAATGATGCACAAGTGGCCATCCAAATCAAAAGAGCAACATGCAGCGCGTGTCCGTGAGAATCAGCGCCGCCACCGCGCGAGGATAAAGGACTACATCGCCAGCCTCGAGGCGCAATTGGCAGACGTAAGAGCACGCCTTGACGAAGCCTTGGCTGAGAATTCGTCACTTGCTTCGGAGCTGAGCCGACTTCGCGCCGATAGGGAACTCGGGTTTGTCGCGGAAGCCGCCGGCGAAGCTTCAGAGGTTGGTAGCAGCACATCAAATCTCAAGAGCCGCCCCGTCCGTCTTTCAGACAATTACCAGGACGAACCTCTGTTGACCGTCGATGCTGATGTCGATTCTTCTCCGATTGCTTGTCGAACAACCCCGGCTGTGCAGGAAGATCAAGATTTTGCCGCTCTAGCAAGAAAGTGTTCTCAGCTTCCACCGCCACGTCCCGGAGAGTCGACCATCGTGTGCGAAGAGGCGTACGCCATAATCAAGCAGCAAAACATCCACGGGCTCAGCCTGGACGCAATCGGGGAATACCTCAAGCCGGGGTTCCGAGGCCCGAGCTGCCATGGGGGCGGATGCCGCGTCGACAGCACTCGCGTCTTCTCGGCGATTGATAGCATCAGCTCGTCGGTGCCCTTAGTGTCGTCAACAAACAGGTCGCCATGATCCAATGCAGCAGTCACGCATCCAAGCCGAGATTGCCCAGCTCAGACGAGCTTCCCGAACAGGCATCAACATGTGCAGTGACCGCTCCACCGCTTACGCCATGACAAAACAGGGCCAAGACTGATCCTGCCAGCAAACCTCCCCACACACGTGCATCGACATTTGAGGCCATATTTTGCGATCTGTGGGCTCCGCAACGTCATCTATAAATAATCTCGATAAGGGCAGCATCGGGGGTCTTGAGATCCCTCTTCCCCCAAAGCTAATCATACTTTCTTACCTCTGTTCCCTATTCCTATCGGAGTAAGCCAAAGAATCCCAAAATCACCATGAAGGCCGAAAACATCAACTTCCCGGACGTCCTCGAGACGCTTCCGCATGACCCGCCAAAGCTCAGCAAGGAGCAATGCGGCCATATACGACACATTCACAACCTGGCCTCGGCACTAGACGGAGACTGGTCGTTCATGGGAAGCGAGGAGCCCGGGCAGGAATGGGACACTGCTCGCCGCTACCAGCTCGCCACGATGGCGTACGCTCTCGGCGCCGCGCATTACCACCGGCTCCCCGCCATGCGCTCCGTGTTCAAGCCCATGTTTGAGAATCTGATTCGGAAGATGCTGCGGCGCGATGTCTGGGACTACTGGTACCTCACGAGCCAGTCGGGGATCCGACTCGATCCCGATCTGAAAGAGCTTCGCAAACCATGGGCAGACCCGGTCGTCAAGGAGAATATCATGGTGAGACCCTGGCCAGAGCAGACTTGTTGGATTCCATGACTTGGTGGTTGACAATCATGCGGGCAGTACTCGGGCCATCTGCTGAACATGGTCTCTCTCTTCTCCTGGCTCTTCAACGACGACAGGTTCGACCAAGCGGATGGCATCGTGTTGAAGTTTGACCCAATGTTTTGGGGTATGGGTCCCCAAACCTTCACGTATACGCGGAGCGGTCTGCAGAAGGTCATCCTCGCCGAGATGGAAAAGGAAGGCTGGGTGGGTGTCTGCTGCGAGCCGAACTTGGTCTTTATCATTTGCAACCAGTTTCCCGTGAGTTCGGAAATGCCCCGATTTGCCTGAATACCACAACTGACAGAGCTGGAAAAAGATCATCGCCACAAGGTACAACGATGTGCGCAACGGCACCAACGTCGTCGACGACGTCCTGGCCAAGTACAAAGCAGCGTGGGCAGAGAGGGGGTTCATTGGCGAGAATGGCTTGTTTCGCAGGTTCTACACCACGAGGCAGAAGAGACTCGTCGAGTCCGAGGAGATCGGCCATTCTGCTTGGTGGGTTTCGCCTTTGCTTAAAATAAGCCTCTGCTCCAGCACTGACGGAAGATAAACAGGGTGATGGCATTCATGCCCTGGAACTACGACTTTGTGCAGGGCCTGTACCCCAAGATCGGCGAGGGGTTCCTTCACAGAATGGACGATCGCATCAACGTGAATCCCGCTCCGGTCGCGCATGAGATACGGCGACTGGTTAAGACTGAGAGTGCAGACCCGGACTCTGCCTCGGTCGTCTCTCGCGCGGCCGAGTCCGAGTCGGTCAAAGAGCAATTGAGAATCAGGCATTTCCCGTACAGGACTCCTGTGTTCGGCTATGTGGCGCAATGGCTTTCCGAAGTTGCGGGCCCGGCCGACCTCGACTTGCTGCTGAGGCACGCCGACACCTATCTCGGCCCGTCGTGGTCGAACGGAGGTCTGTACTACAAGCGATGTGACAAGGGCTGGGACGAGCAAGGCAACTACACCTACGTGGACCCGCACACAGGAAATGCCGGGATCGCCTACGCAAGACTGAATGTCAAGGACGGACAGAAGAAGATGTGGGATCACCCATGGACAAAAGAGGACGTCGAGTCTCGCCCGTGGATCGATGACGTCGGTCTTGATCTGGGCATCGATTGTCTCCGGGGCGAGTGGGACGAGGAGAGCAGGACAATGGTTGCCTCTTTCAGAACCTGGGATCAGAGCGAGGTCTCGTGCCGGGCGGTGGTCAGGAATCTGCCTCCCGGAAAGTATGGCGTGTATGTTGCTGGTCGACTGCAGCGTGCAGTTGAAGTCGATCAGGCCAGAGGCGACATCGATGTGGATCTTCAGGTCGGGGCGGAAGACGTCGATTTGGTTATTCGTTCCGCCTGAGTCCGCTGTCGTTATAGGATAGGCGTTACGCATGCACGGTCGTGCCTCGAGACTGCATATGTGTTTATAGGAGCCCCCAGTCCGCGGGAGCCGGCGATCTCCATGTCTTGATGCAGTGCACTAATTACTTGCTTTGCGTGAATGGCTCCTCCAGTGATGGTGCTCCTCCAAGTTTGCATTGGTCGTAAGACATTGGTCGTGAGACGACATGACTCCTCGAGGCTGAGGGATCGTCAGGTGGGAAGACTTGATTTGCGAGTTCGGCCAACGAGGCGCCCGGAAAGCCCAGGAACGCTCTGGGGTATCTTATCGAGGGACGGCATGAACCCACTGGAGGCCCATTCGTCCGGAGCCGCTTCTGATCATGTTATTTCTCCCCGAAGCTCGCACTCCTATTTCTTAAACTGGGCGCCCCTTCCCTTATCAAGTTCGTGACTTTTTCTCCGGCGCTGGAAATATCGAAACGACATACCGCCTTGGGGAAGTCTGCCAAGACTTATGGAATGATTTTTTATGCCCGGCGACACGAGGTGCTCAGCCATCGTCGCGCCACTAAACCCGGCGTGCGCGCGTCGAGGACCGGGGCTCCACCCACATCGGGGTTTTCTAGAACGTCTTGGCAGCACAAGTAGGTAGCCTGTGACGAAGGGATGAGCATGGGAGGGGAGGGCTGAATAGGTAACTGCGATTGGGCTGGCCGTACAGAGATTATTGCCCTGTCTTATTGTTAGTCTCACTTTGGGGAGCACTAGGAGCACGGAGGGCTGCTTGGTTTGTGAGCGCAGGCAGGGGAAAACCCAGGTGGAAGCCGGAAGTCGGGATTGACTTTGCGGCTCCGGAAAGGCTTTCACGAGCCCGCTGGCCCTCTCTGCCTTGCGTCCATTGATAATGCTGTAGATAGAATTACATCGCGAATCTTCAAAGATCTATGGGGAACGTCTTCTTTATCTCTACCATCTGGGGTCCTGCTCCGTACACGGACCCAGCAGACCCTCCAAGCCCCAGCGAGCGTTATCCCAACCAAGCATCAGGCGCTTGATTCAGTGCAACACAGATCGCGTGGTCCGGACATGTAATGAATGACACAGAGAAACCCTTAGCGAGGAACTTACCGAGCGCCCAAAAGAGCCGGCCGTCTTGCCTGGTTGAGACTAGTACACGAGGCAATTCCCGTGCTAAGGCGATGTGGGACTGAGTTTCTCTGATTTGCCGAGACTTAAAAGTCCATGTGGAGAGTTGATAGGGACAGCCGGGGACGAACGGCCTTGAGAGCCCCTTCACCATGGCTGAACCAATCACCACAGCCCCCTTCCCCGGGAACACCGTTACACGTTGATCTGACCTTATCATCCGAATCAGGCAAGTCGACACCATTGTCTTGTTCAGTGGGTGCACAGGCCAGCTCCCTTTCCCCGTGGGACAGCCGTCTAAGTGGCGATGGGCCCCGTCATACGACATATAAACACCCCAGGTTCTGTCCTCGATGGCAGAAACCGGTTCGTGGCCCAGTGTCATCATCGTTCATTTTGGGTTTTGTCTTCCCTCATTGCATTCGTGCTTGTCTTGCGAGTAAAAATCGCTGCTCCCGTTGCCCGTTGACCCCGTCCTCTTCGTCGGTGCGACGCGCACACACACACACACACCCACCCCAGAGTGCCCATCATGATGCCTCCCTCCGACCCCGTCAAGGAGGAGGACCTCAAGCGCCCCTCGGTCGACGAGGTGGCAGAGGGGACCAACATCGTGAGCCAGTACGAAGAGACGCACCGAGGCCTCTCCCCGCGCCACGTCCAGCTCATCGTCATCGCGGGCGGCGTCGGCGTGGGCCTGTGGGTCGGCATCGGCGGCGTCCTCCGCTCCGCGGGGCCCCTGCCGCTGCTCCTGGGCTACATGATCTACGGCCTCGGCTTCATCTGGCCCACGTCGCTCAACGTGGCCGAGATGGCCGCCTGGCTGCCCATCCGCGGCTCCATCTACGAGCTCGCCGCCCACTTTGTCGACCCGGCGCTCGGCTTCGCCATGGGCTGGACCTACTTCTTCGCCGGCGCCATGCTCGTGTGCACCGAGTACTCGGCCGTGGCGACCGTCATGCAGTACTGGGACACGGGCCTGAACCCGGCCATCTGGATCGGCATGTCCATTGCGATTTGCTACTTTTTGAACATGGTTGCTGTCAAGTAAGTTAAAACCCAATAAGCACCCAGAGACCCGTGAGAGAAAAGGTTTGGAGTGAGATATCTGAAACTAACCACTCGAGAACAGGTGGTACGGCGAAAGCGAGTTCATCATGGGCTCCACAAAGATCCTCCTCCTGATCGGCCTGGTCATGGCGACCATCATCACCATGGCCGGCGGCAACCCCAAGCACGACGCCTACGGCTTCCGGAACTGGTCCGACGGCAACTTTGTCCACTCGTACTACGCCAAGGGCGCCACGGGAGTGTTCCTGAGCATCTGCATCTCCGTCCGGTACGCCGTCTTCACCATCTCGGGCCCCGACATCGTGACCCTCTCGGCCGGCGAGATCATCAACCCCCGCAAGACGATCCCCAAGGTCGCCAAGATGGTCATCTCGCGCATCATGGGCATCTACATCACCGGCGTCCTGGCCGTCGGCATCATCTGCTCCTCCGTCGACCCGCGCCTGCTGGGCGCCATCGAGTCCGGCAAGGCCGGCTCGGCCGCGTCCCCCTGGGTCATCGGCCTGCTCAACGTCGGCATCTCGGGCTTCCTCCCCGGCTTCATCAACTTCATCATCATGCTCTCCGGCCTGTCGTGCGGCAACGCCTTCCTGTACGGCTCCAGCCGGACGCTCTACTCCCTGGCCAGGGACAAGAAGGCGCCCCAGATCCTGCTCAAGTGCACAAAGGCCGGCGTCCCGTGGGTGTGCGTCACGGTCGTCACCGCCATCTCGCTCCTGGCCTTCCTGGTCGCCTCCAACAGCTCCAGCGTCGTCTTTGGCTGGTTCGTGGACCTGACTACCGTCTCCCTCATCGTCAACTTCACCGCCATGTCGTGGGTGTCGATCGCCTGGCACCGGGCGCTCAAGCACAAGGGCATCCCCCGCATCGGGAAGAACAACATGAACGGCGGCGGCTGGTTCTCCTTCCTCCGCCGCTCCTCGGCTCAGCCCCCTCAGATCTCCGACGACACCATCATCTTCCCGTACATCGCGCCCTGCGGCACCTGGACGCCGTACACCTCCGCCGTCCTGGGCAGCGTCATCACCCTGTTCATCGGGTTCGACGTGTTCTCTCCCTTCTCCTACAGGGGCTTCATCACCAGCTACTTCGGCCTCGCCTGGTTCTGCGGCATGTTCGCCTTCTGGAAGCTGTACAAGGGCACCAGCTTCATCAAGGTGCAGGACGTCGACATCTACCTCAACGGCCGCAAGCAGGCCGTGGACTTTGAGTGCCGCCACTGGGAGGACGGGACTGCCAACAGGGCGTACGTGGAGGAGATGAAGAGCTCCAACGTTTTCGTGCGCGGCTGGCGGAAGTTCTGGGGCGAGTAGAGCAGAGCCCATACGGGGAATGCGGCGAAGCTATTGCTATGCGGATGATGGACACGTGTGTATGATTTTATCATGACTTCATTAGCATACTGGACTAGATGTTACAATGATAGACTCTAGATTTTCTGAACAACCCTTCTCGACAGTGATGAAAGTCAGTTTCAAGACACGTATATACATTCCGAACATTGAAACTCAACTCTCAGGTACTATACGTCGCCTTCAAAGCAATACCAGCTCCCAAACTACTTATAATAGCGGTATATTGAGATTGCACGAAGCGATGCTCGCAGGCTCCTTGATCCATGGTCCTGGACTGGCAGAGAACTATACTCCTGTACTAAGAGGTGTATTTAGAAAGGCGAAGGAAACCTGCCATGGGTATGGGATTAGGATGTGGTTTTGTCGGATGATCAAGCCTCTGGGCTGTGTCAAGATTCCACTCGCCGGGGTCTATTATCTTGTTTTGCTAGCACTGCCTGGGCTCTTCCTCGAGCTTTGGGCAATACCTCACCCGAAATAACGGTGGAAACTTCGCATCAGAATAAATTTTTGGACCAGAGCGCCCGTCTATGCATTACCTATATTTCTATACCATCCATTCTAGGCCTTGCTGATAATCTTGCCGCCCTCCACAACGACACCTTGTGGCTGGTCCGGGAAGCCAAAGTTGATGCCGAACGGCGGGTACACGAACCGCTCGTGCTTGCCCTCCCTGCCCAGCTTCTCCGAGTACTCGTCGAGCAGCCTGCTGTCCTCGGCGGTCAGGTCTACTAGCTTGAGGTTCTCCTTGATCCGCTCCTCGGTGACCGACTTGGCCAGGACGGTGCTGCCGCGGGGGACTGGCGGACACGGGGACATTGTCAGCATCACACACACATCCATGATTTCACCACGCGGCAACGGAGTCAAAGGGAGGGGTGGGGGGAGGGGAACAAGAACTCACTGTGGTAGCTGAGCAGAATCGCCGCGGGGGCGACCTTGTACTTCTCGGCCAGCCTGACGACGGGCTCGGCCTTGAACAGCGGGCCGCCCGTGCTGCCGAGCGGGCTGTAGGCCATGACGTGGATGCCCTTGGCCCGGCAGAAGTCGACGACGTCCTGCTGCGGCAGCGCCGGGTGGTTCTCGATCTGGTTGACGGCGGGGACGACCTTGGCCTTGGCGAGCAGCTGCTCCAGGTAGCGCACGCTGTACTGTAAGACAGACGATAAGTCAGCCATGCACTAACTCTCGTTCACCGGATCGATAAGGGTTGGGGGAAAGGGGAAGCGTACGTTGCTGACGCCAATGGCCTTGACCTTGCCGGTGCCGAGGAGGGCCTCCATCTGCGCCCAGGTGTCGGTGTGGTCGTGCTCCCAGATGATGTCGCGCTCGCCGTTGGGCAGCTTGGGGAAGCGGTCGTGGTTGCCGTCGGGGTTCATGGCCACGGGCCAGTGCTTTGATATGTCTCATGTCAGCCAAGCAAGCCGTGTACCTCTCTTGTGAGCACAATCTCGCTCATCACTCGATGTGGATCTTCCCGGAAGAGAACTCACCACGAGGTACAGATCGACATAGTCCAGGCCGAGGCTCTTGAGCGACTTGTCGAGGCACTCCTCGACGCGCGAGCTGTACGTCGCCCACGCCTTGCTCACGACGAAGACGTCCTCGCGCCTGATGCCGGCGTCGAACCCGGCCCTGAGGCCCTGCCCGACCTCGTCCTCGTTGCCGTAGCAGTAGGCGCCGTCGATGAGCCGGTAGCCGGCCTTGAGCGCCACGGCGACGGCGCTGCTGACCTGGCCCGGGTCGGCTTGCCATGTGCCTGTTTTGCCCCGGAGCAGGAAGAGATTAGTCTTTTTTTCCCTCCATCTCGCCATCGGGAGAGTAGTGGGCGGGGTTTCGGGGAAGTGCGCACCGAAGCCCAGCTTGGGGATCTTGACGCCGTTGTTGAGGGTGTATGTCTGGTCGGCCATCTTGACGGCGGTGAAGTATCGTCGCGCGGCGGGAGTAGAAGAGATTGTGAATCGAGAGAGTAGGCGCAGGACCATGCAGCTCTCAGGTGTTCCCTCAAGAGCTCTTGTGATGGATAGCTAGGTCAATGTGTCTTCTCAACAAGAAGCTCGTGGCAAGCAAAGGTCTGCACGGCTCAGGCCTCGATCGATGACCCTGATTCTGGCTTCGACTCTAGGCAGAATACGGCAGTGGCGGCGTCTCTTCTTACGAACTACCGCGAGCTTCTGCTCAAGTGTTGGTTCTCCTTCCTTCGACTGAGGCGGTGGAGGGGTATCGTGGGTTGATGTAAATGCAAAATTCTAGAAATGAAATACCAGGTCCCGGGAGCTCCAACAGCTTAATACATAAAAATATGGGGGATCAACCTGGCTACCTACCCCAATTCGCCCCGGGTAAACTCATGTGCAAATAAGAACGACCCTGGCTATCCGCGTCCCGCGCCAAGCTCGTGGCAGCACAGACAAGCAAGCCCTCTATCACGTAAACCTTTTGCGAGGAGCGAAGGCCGATCGGGGGCGCGGCAGTCCTGCCCACCCACCCCACGTTTTAGCCTCTCACCATTGTACTTGTACTTGTACACAGATGAACCCCGCCCGCCTGGATCCCCCGCTCGTTTTGGGGGGAGCACTGGGATGCCTGTGCGGGTGCGATTGAGGGCCGCCGCCCGCCGGCGCATTGATCGGGCAAAGCCTCGGGCCCAGCCTCCGGGTTGTCAAGTGGAGAGTGGTGACTAACAAGGGCCACCAGCCAAGGAGAGAGACTAGGTAGACTTGTCGATTTTGGTGTTGTCGGGTTGGTGGGAAAACTGGCCCGACCCAGATCGGGTGGCTTTGCCCCGACACTTGCTCCGACCCAAGACGACTCGACTCGGTGCGGGTCAAGGGCTGGGGGCCGTGTACGTACACATGGCGTTAAACAAACGGCACAAGGCCTTCTTAAGAAAGTGAGGATTGAAATACACGTGGAGGGGATGTTGTGTTTATCTATTTGAGTATGATATAAACATATCATTGCATCACATCAACTCTGCTGCGGATGATTGACATCAACACACTGGTCGGGACCCTCGACAAGCAGAATCGCCCTCCAGTCAGACGTAGAACCACACACGGCGCAAAGGCAGTTGGAGATACTATCAGGAATCTTGGACCTTCTCACGCACTCTCCCTCTTCGATCCCCAGCTCGCCGAGGGGGCGAGAGTGGCCGGCTTCTCCATGATGGCCGGCGTGTCGGCCAATATTTACGTTGATCCGTAAACGGCTCGCCAAGTAGTTCTCATGGAGGAGTATTCACAGTTTGAAAGATGTAGCGCAAGCAGGTTGCAACTGGTTGATCGCACTGCTTCTGCAGTATCATTGATTCTGCTTGGTGTTGGCTCCCCAAGCTGGAGCCGAGCCGTCGAGACTCCTCTGGTCTAGACCTAACCACATTGTATGCTGGCAAAAAGTACAAGAAAGTACAAACAAAAGAAAGATAAACATCCGATGTGAAATGTCTAGAAGTGATGCTCTGCTGCCGCCGTGACGAAAAGGCGGGTTCTGAGTAGAACTGATCAAAAGAAAAAAACAGCAGCTGTGGTATTAGTACAAAGCCCACCCCCCGGAACCAAAACTCCAGTAGTGATGCACGTCCGTCTGTTTCGCAGAGCTTTTAACCTGCGATCAGGACCCATAACAGGAAGAAAATCATGAGGACGCCAAACATCTGGAGCAGAGAGGTCAGCACAAGGTTGCACTTATACGCTAGAAAGAAGTCCAGAGGAAACTCACCTTGGCTATCAGCCACCTGTTGCCGCTTACCCGTCCCCAGTACTTGAGCAATTCCCTCTGGGCGCCAGTGACGTTGTCGACGACATCCTCGGCTGGAAAAGACAGTCGGTTAGCTGGATTACCCCCCCCCAGAGCAAAAACACGTCAACACTGTGGCTTGCGATGTATGCTACTCACTGTTGGCGTCGATCCTCTCAATGACCTCGGTCTGCTCCGACACCATCTGCGCCAGCTGGCCAAAGATGCTGCCGAGCTCGTTGATGGTCTTCTCGATGGCCTCGATGGCCTCCCCCCGCTGCTGGATGTACTGGTTCTGGGGCTGCGCCTCCTCCATCTGCAGCAGCTGCTGGTCGCCGACGGGGTTGAGGGACAGCAGGTCCGCGCCGGGCGACGGGGTGCCGCGGTTCGGGGTGCCGTAGAGGGGCGAGGCCGACTGCTGCAGGGCCGGGTTGACGCCCTGGGAGACGGAGGAGATGAAGTTCTCGGTGCGGGAGCGCGAGGCCTGGATGTTCTTGGTGCGCACCTCGAGGACGTCCTTGAAGTTGGCCGAGACGTCGGACAGCTTGCCCTGCAGCAGGAAGACGACGTTCTTGTTGTGCTCGCCCTCCTGGTCGGCCTTGGGGTGCTGCTGCCGCGAGAGGGCCTGCAGGGCGGAGATCTGCTGGTTCAGGGAGGAGAGGTCTTGCTTGATGATGAAGGTGAGCTCGTTGATCTCGACGGGCCTGTCGTCGAAGAGCGTCTTTCGCTTCGCCACTGCGAGAAAGTGATAGCCTTTCGTCAGCAAACCGTTGCCCCAACCAGCCGTACACGTGGAATACCCGGCAAAAAAAAAAAAAAAAAAAAAAAAAAGTTCACAACAATAACAAAGGAAAAACCTACATTGTGCCAGCTTCTCCAGCTTGCCCATGGTCGCGGAGATGCCGCGACCAATCTCGGCGGCCTTGCGGGCGAACTCGGACCTCGTGGGCTTGCGGTCGCCATTCGCCTCGGCCTTTTGCGCGTCGGTCAGGAGGGAGCGGCGCTGGGCGCCGACTTTGGACTGCGCCTGCCTGCGCTGGGCCTGGGCGAGGACCGACTTGAACTCGGCGGTCCGGTCTTGTACGGATGCGACGGCCATCGTGAACAGCAGTGCAGTGGTGGTGATGTGGCGCGTGGCGTGCAACTCGTGTGGGAGTGGGATGCGAACCGGCGCGGACTTTGTACCCCAGGTCCTCCTAGCTCTTTATTTTTCCTTTCTCTAGAAGAAGCCAGCGCCGGAGTATAGAGTTTCTGTGATTATTGACAACAGTTATCTCGTAGTATGGGGGGTCTGGAAGATGATGCGTCGTCGTTCAGGGGGTCTGGAAGCCCCGGAGACTATCGGATAGCGCGTAGCAGATCGTTGTGCCAGAAGGAGAGGACGAATTGGACCGTTTGGGAGTTGTTGATTAAAGTGTATATTCGCAAGCACAAAGAGAGAGGGCCAAAGCAGCCTGTGTGAGAAGAGGAGGACGACGCAGACGAGCAGACAGTTGAGGATTGCGTTGTGAGAGTGGAGTCTGTGATGTCGCCAAATGCAAATGGCAGCGCATCCTCCTCGCCTGGATCTGGCTTGGAAACGTGGTTTTAGTTCTGGCTCGTTTGGCTCGGTTCCATTGGTAACACGAACAAGGGATGGGCTGATGAGTGCCTCAGGCACCAATATTCCCTTGCCAAGCACAACCTGCCGAACTGCATTCACATTCACATGGAGTCACATTTGGCATCGTATTGCTGACTTTGCCGTTTCTATCTCCTTTTGTATTTGTACCATTGACCTTGGCAAGCGCATTGTCTCAGATGGTGGTTGTTCGTATGATCTATACTGCCTAGGTGCCTAAAGTACTTTCCATTCAGGAATTGACTGCTGATGAAACAAGTGCACAGAAGCCTTCGTCTTGTTTCAGTGAAGACCTCGCCCTTCATTCAACGAGAGCGGGTGTGTAGGTACATGAGTGACTTGCCGGAAACATTTTGGGAGATAAGTAGGGAGTAGGTCGGCTTGAAATGCCCAAGACAAGCATAGATTGGAGGAGTTCTGCAGCAGAGCCGTTGGCCGAGCCTGACTGGGCGATGTCATTTCAAATTTCTTTTTTTGTTTCTCTCTCCATCTTTAGCCCCATCTGGTTCATGTCCAGGATTGTGGCACCCCCTGTCGCTTTGCAGATCCTCCCGAGGGCGACGCGAGGGCGACGGCAACAGGCACGCACTCCAATTAAACTCCCAGCAGATAACCACCTCGAATCACGGCCTTTCGTGTTGCAAACGGATCGCAGCAGACGGGTTGTCGCACCGTCCAGGTGTGCGAGGCTTTCAGATGTGGACGTGAGACTCCTACTTGCAAGTGCCACTTTGTCTAATATTCAACCGTGGTATTACTGTCCATAAGTTGTCCATAGACATGAGAAACCTACTTGGCCAAGTGAGTGTCTTGCCAATGGCTTGCCTGGAGTCGACTGACCCAAACATACTGCCCAATACCTAGTGAGTTCCTCGCCCGCACAAAACTATCTGCTGCTCAACCCGAGGTGGAAGCTCATGTTCGGGGGGCGAAGCTTGACAAAACAGGCCAACAACGATGTACGGGTGAGCGTGACGCAATGTTACAAGCCACTAGCCTAGCCTCCCCTGGCATGTGCACACCACTAACGGCAACGCTGGATCTCCGTCGACAGTGCTTAATGCAGAATGGAGTGCGGGTTCAGAGGAAGACCGGAGGGCTCCTTTTGGCTAAAGCGGGCAGCGATGTGAGACCGCTGCAGGAGAACAGGCGAACAAGAAGAGACACAGAGTGTATGGACTATGGACATTATCCGGACTTCCGCCGCCACAGCAGCGGCAGCCCGTCTTTCTCCTAAAAATGCTGGCGGTTTCGTCTTTGCCCGCGGTCTTTACAAGAGGTACTGTTCAGATGCCCATCATGCCAGTTCCCCCTGCTGGACCCCCGCCAAACTGGAGTCCAGCTGTTCTAGCGTGTCTTTAGCGCCGCCAGCCAGTTGATCTCTGGTGCGACCCTGTGAGGTCAGGCCTGTAAATTTCCCCAAAGACCGCAGTGCTGCCCGCTGTCCGTGTGCCTCGCGCCACCGCCGTGATCCATACTGCAGGCCATAGCAGCCGGAACTTCTGACTAGTGCGAGGCCGCCTCTTGTCATCGTGTTCGCAACTTCATTGAGATCTTCCCGCCCCTGACTCTTCTGCCTGACCAAGGAACCGTCTGCTGTGCATCTCGCAGTGTGGTTATTGCCTGGATTGCTGCTGCTGTCTCTCTGCTGCAACCGTGCCAGAGACCACCACCCTCTCATCCGTCATCGATCTGCAGTTCAGTACACCAGGGGGGAAAAAAACAGGTGCGCTGTGTGCTGACACCGCACACACTTGAACAGCTCCAACCCAATCAGATAACCTCGAGCTTCGCGAAGGAACAGACGGTCCTGCCTGCTGCCCTGTCTGTCCTGCGCTCTTCGCCAAGGGTGCCACGCGTGCGAATTCCTCGGCCCTTTTTTCGCCTCCCGCAACCCTCTGGCCTTCAGCAAACGACTTTGCGACCCCGTTCTCAAAGGCTCGCCCGCAGGTCTTGTGGTTCGGTCTCGTCTAGAGCAGTCGTCATCGCATTTGCCGCTCTCCTGGAAATAATGTTTTGAACCTAATACGAGGCGCTGTCGGCAACCAACATCTACGCACGCAATGGAAGGCACTTATGGCAATGCCTTCCGCTCCAACATCCAGTCACCAATGCAAGTCTCCTCCATGCCCGGTGCTGCCTGAGATCGTGATGCCTCTCCCTTCCTCTCTGACCGGCGCTAACTACTCGAGCCTCTGTGCAGGACTCCAAACACCCCGACCGGCGGTCAGTACAAGACCAACGTTAACCGCACCAAGACCAAGAAATGGGTCGAAGCCAAGGTCCAGAGCTACGACGGCGACGACTGGGGAGCCGACGAGTACGACGATGAGCCGCCCGAAGATGAAGTACCGCCTCCTCCTCCACCACCACCAAAACCACTCGGACCCCGACTGCCAGGCTCAAATCCCTCGAGCCAACCTCCTACACCGCAGTCCGCCGTCCATTCCATCCATTCCGGCAAGCCCTACTCGGCTTCGGCTTCACCCGCTCCATCACCTGGCCTGAAAGGTCCTTCAGGCCCGCCGGCGCTACAGATACAGACGCAGGCTCAGTCTCAGTCGCCTACCGTGGCACCCGAGAACCCGAGACCTGATCATGCAGGCCCCTCGAACGCTCCTGCTCCTATCACTGCGCCGTCGGGTGCCTCCGCTGAGCAGGTTGCCTCACCACAATCTGCTGGCGTGCCACAGAGCGGGGCCACTGCATCCAGCGTCTACTCGCAGCCCAGCGCCCGCAATGTAAGCTCGCCCGTGACGGACCGGCGCATGTCGCCCGCACCACAATCTGCTTCAGGCCCAGTGCCTACCCGATTCCCACCGAGGAAGTCGAGCATGGGCCAGCAAGCCGCCCCCGACCTGTCCGAGATCGTTCGCCCCGGCTCGGGCCCAGACCTGGTGCAGGGCAAGCCCTGGAGGGAAGGACGGCCTGCTTCGCCCCTGGGGCCCAGGTCGCCAGATGGGCAGCCGAACAAGCCCAGCTTTATCCGGCCTGCCGACATCTATAAGAGGATGGGAGAGGAGAAGGAGAAGGAGCGGCTATCTATGGATTCGAACCGTCCTAGCCTGGACAGCCTTGGGGCGCGAGGGAGCGAGCGATCTAGCTCGCCACTAAAAACCGACTCGGACCAAAGGCCAGCAAGTTTTGGTAGAGATGAGGACGGCGCGGACAGGACTCGGAGCGCGAACCAGGTCTTGACGCCTGTCGCAGAGAGGAAGAGTGAGCACGGCTTTGATGGCATGGTGAGTGGCGCACAGCAACCAAATGTCAGCGAAGGGCCGAAGCCAGTCATTGGTGCCGACGAGGATGGCGACTTGCGACGATTCTCGACGAGCCCAAAGCTCCCCGATCTGGCCCGCATGTCACTCTTTGGAGAGGATCTCTTCTCCAATCCCTCGGGCTTCCTTGCCGATGCACCGCCGATGCCCACCATACCGGATCGTGACTCCGAGTCGCCAGAGCAAGAAACGCCGAGTATAAGCAAGAAACCCGTCGTTCTACCTACCCAGGCTGCATCCGATACCTCATCGGAAGCTAGTGCTAAGGAAGGAGGGCTGAAGCTAGCCCAGACGACCTCCTCAGATAGAAAGTCTCTTGACGCTGCCAAGGCAGTCGAGAGTAAGGATGTAGTAGACACCACCACAACAAGCGCAGCAGATGTTCTGGCTCCCCCCAGACCATCACTGCCAGGCAAGTGGGTCACCGAGACTGGTGCCACACCCGGCGAAACGCCCGGCGAGCCGTCCAAGGACCTGTCTGGCATCGGCGCTCCATCTGCTGCTCGGGATGCCGACACAGCCAACCCACCTGGTGCACGCCAAGTGCAGGCTGGTGATATTGGCACAGACGAGAGCAGTGACGATGACGACGGTTTGACATCGACCAGGTCTCCAGACGCCCTTCCTCCCATTAACACCAGCTCGCGGCCTGCGCCGGCGGTGGAGGACAAGGCCATTATGCCACCGCCGGTGCTTGCAGAATCAACGAAACCACAGGCACAAGACGCCACGCCAACCACGGCTACGTCTGAGGTGCCTCCCACGGCACCCCTGAACACCCGCCGAAGCGAGATCTTCCCCTCAGACTACGTGCCGCCGCAGAGCCTAGAGCGGATCTCGACGATGAGCACGACGACAAACTCGCCGGTGAAGGAGAGCGACAAATTGCGAGAGGAGATTATCAGGACCCTGAGCCCAGTCAAGGCGTCTGATGATTTTGCCGAGGCAAGTGCTGCCCGAGACGCAGGTCTGGCCGGACGCAACACTACGCGCGAGAGTACGTACCTCAACGATGTCTACGGCGATTATTGGTCAGCCGAGGACAGGCCAGAAGACGAGGCCCTGGAAGGGACCGCTCTTGAGACGGTGGACGAAGCTGAATCGGAGAAGAGCTCGGAGCCGGCAACCGCATTACGGGAAGCAGCTCCCGCGGTTCCACCTCCCACGGAAACCAAGCCAGAGGTTGCGGCCATCCCAGTGCTCAGTCCTCCGGTGCTCAGCCCCCCTGCCTTGAACCCACAAAGCCCGCAAAGGGATCAAGTGCCACAGCCTGAACCGCAAAAGCTCACACTCGGCCGCCAGAGGTTCTCTTGGGAGATGGATACTGAGGAGACTGCTGCCCCGCAGCAACCTGCACCTCCAGCGCAACAAGATCCTGCAGAGCATGAGCCCAAGAGCCTAGGTATTGGACCGAGTTCGATGACACCCCCAGCAGGCAGCCCTACGGAGCAGGGAGCATCTCAAATACAGGCCGCTCGGGATCCCGAAGATCTATCGCCCAAGATATCTCTTCTAAGCTCAGCAGCACCAGGACCCGGCGTCGGCCCGGACCAACTGTCGCCTGTCTCTGCCATGACAGAACAGAAATCGCCGCCACTGTCTACTGAGCCTCACCGGCTCTCCCTCGCAGACGAGAAGTCCCAGATTCAGCACGGCTCCTCCCTCGTATCACCCGCTCCTCCCCCTTATGAGCACCCGGCCCTCTCCAAGGGATCCTCGACGCCACAGAGCGCCGCGTCGCCGGTGACGGCCGCACCGCCGACGGACCTGGACAGGATCGTCACCTTCCGGCAGATCATGTCGTACCCGACGCCGGCGGAGCGGATCGCGACGTACGAGGAGACGCGGCGGCAGTTCGCCGAGGCCAACTCGGGGCTGGCGGACTGGCTCGGGGGCATGCGGAGCCAGCCGGAGCACGCGGGGGCGTCGGCGTCGATGCGCGAGGCCGTGGTGGCGGCGCTGGTGTCGCCGACGGCGGCGGGGGGCGCGGGCGCGGAGTCCCTGCCGTACTTCCAGCAGTACCTCAACGCGAGCTCGCCCACGACGGCGGCGGCGGGCCCGTCCGGCCCCCGGCCGGCGACGGCGGGGGGGCACCTGCACCACGGCCACGGCAATGCTGCGTCGCAGTTTGGCCCGTCGAGCGAGTTCCGGCACTCGAGCGGGCAGGCGGCGGCCAAGAGCAAGGAGTTCTTGCAGACGGCGGGGAAGATGAGCAAGGGGCTTTTTAACAAGGGGAAGAATAAGCTGAGGGCTTTGTAGGTGTAGGTTTTGGTCGGTGGTGGTGGACTGGCTGGCTGGTGGGGAAAGGGAAGAGAAGGGGTAAGCGGGATATTGATGCTTCTGTAGCATTCATTTTCGGGGTGCCTTTGCCTTGGGGGCAAGCAACACCGGCTTTCATCATCATTTTCTTTTCTTCCTCGTTTTACAGGGCCATTGGCATCACTATCATTGCAGAGGGGAAAGGGGTCTTGGCGGGGAATCATCCTTCTTTGTTTTTTTTGTTTTTTTTCGCATTTGAGCTTTTGCTCTGTGTTGGACTTTTTTTCATGTTGATGTTGGATGAGAGTATGTTGTTGGTGTGATCACTTTGCACTGGACTACGAGACTGGGTGTGAGGGCTGGTTCTCCAGATTGTGCTCCGGTATGTGGCTTTATTCTCGCTGTTTGCATATCAAGATTGATGATGGGGAGATGTGGGCTGGGTGGTGATTACAGATGTATGAAATACATGAAGGCCTCTGTTGTGCTTTGTGAGCATGCGTGAAACTGGTATGTGAGGCTGTTGATGATGTGTGAAACTGTGGTGCTTCTTCCACTGTACGCTCCAGCCAATTAGGAGGTAGGTAGTCTGGCTTGTCAATTACTGTCACCTGTCAGCCCTGTCAAGGCTGGGCTAGAGTACTGTTACAGGATGCAGAGTGACGTATGGACCTCTGTGATCACGGCTCGATCCGTGTTAGAAGAATTTGGTGATTCCCCCCAGCGTGGTCGGCGCACTGTCATAAGGCACCAACGCCTGGGTTTCCGCTGCACATTACCTTGAGAGGTCAACTCCAGCTGCTGCCCTTTCCGCTTTCACGGCCTGGCATTCTGCGGATGTTCACATAAAGGTAGACAAGTTAGGACCGGGGGAAGAGCTGGGCTGTGCAGTTGGGTGGATCGGTGGATTACCTACGAATCACAACAGACCCGCACTGCCTACCTACATCATGCCCCGTCCCTGGCTTGGAACTATGTCAAAGTCACTTGTTGAGCACCATGCACTGGCTTTACCTCGTGTCGTGAAGCGATGGTTTCCTTCAGCGCATCCACTACGTCTTCTGAACTCTCGTAGCTCTCGTCCCAGCACATATGGATGATGTGGCCGGCTGTCATACCTTCTAGAGGGGGGAATGCCTCCATGGCATATTTTGTCTCAATCTCATCGTCCTCCAGTCCGTCGTACGGCGGGGCCCACGCCATCAGCTCGTAGATGGCAGAGCCGAGCGCGAAGAGCTCTCGCTTCCGGGCCGGCCGGCCGTAGAAGTCTCTCCCACGGAGCGGGAGCTCGTAGCTGGACTCCTCGAATATGACGGACTCGAACTCGTCGCGCCCGCGGATCAGGGAGCCGCCAAAGTCTCCGATCTTGAGGCGGTAGTCGTCGAACAGGAACAGGTTGCGGCAGGTGAGGTCGCAGTGCTGCACGCCCCTCTCGTGGACGTGGCTCAGGCCGAGGGCGACGTCGAGGGCCATGCGGAGCCGGACGCCCTCCTCGGGGCGCGGCGCGGCGGCCCCTCCCCCGCGGCCCCTGACGAAGCTGCGCACGTCGCCGAGGGGCGCGTACTCGAGCCGGAGGGCGTGGACGCCCGGGTGCACCTCCTCGAGGCCGCGGCAGCGCAGGACCTGCGGGTGGGGGCCGAGGTGGGCGTAGACGGCGGCCTCGCGGGGCCAGGACGGCCTCGCTGTCGTGCTGGCACAGGGCGCGCAGCTCGCCGCCCGCCCAGACCTGGTGGCTCTTGAGGGCCGTCTTCTTATCCGTCGAGGTCACGAAGCAGCTGCCGCCGAGGCCGATGATTGACCACCACATTACATTTGACGATTGGCCCGTGGCAGAGTGCGTGCGGAGTGGTGGGGGAATCAAACACCCTAGCCTGACACTTTGGTGGATGGGATTGTTGGAGGGTACAATGTGTGATAAGACTGTGCCGGCTTCTGAAATCCTGGGGGGTCTTTGTGCAGTCTGAGAGAGAGAGAGAGAGAGAGGCTTGCAGCAGAGTTGAGAGGGAGGGCTGTCTTCCAAACTGTCGGTGCAACGCACCTGGATTTGGTGGCGGAGTGCTGTGGCTGAGATGGAGAAAGTCTCAGCTGGTGCAACGCTGCCAACCAAGTCCTTCAGGTCAAGTAATTAACTAGGTAGCGGATTTGCTCGAACCGTGGTCTTGGTACAGTGGGACTCAACGGTTGTCGGGTGGCAGCCCCGGTTCGACCTGACCTCGCATCGTGGGCAAAAGGAGGGGAACATGGCACTGGGGGGTTCGTGGGATGGTGGTTCGTGAAACAGATCCGAGTGAGTCCTGTGCTGTTAACGAAATGAAGAAGACGACCTGGAGACCAACAACCTCTGTGAAGCCCTGGTTGTTGGTGCGCCTTCAGTGTTCACAGAGGTTGTCGGTGCGCGATGTCAGCCCAATTTCAACGGGTGGGCGGGTTCTTAGCGTACCTAGTGCTGTCGAACTAGGTACTCCGTACAAGTACAATACCACCCATTGTGCTGTGGATGTTTTCCCAGGGCTGAGCCAGGACAAGGGACAAGGGACCAGGGGGCCAGGGCTAGGTAGGCGCAGCAGCTGTCTATTTCAATGAACAGAGAAGCTCTAGCACCAGCTGTTGCGCGTCATTTTGCCTTGCTTTCTCTCCGTGCACCTAGACCAGACCAAGTAACTATCCCCACCCTGAGAGTTCCTAATATTAGCAGTCGGGTCTGTAGGTCGCTCCTCCCTCGCTGCATCTCCACACTTCCTGCCAGACTAGGCCATGTTTCGCCGCCAGCCAATCCCCCATTTTCGGCAGGCTCGCCTCTTTCCACATTCCTTTCCCGCCCATGTCTCGGTCTAAGCCACCGACGAACTTTCCCTCGACTCTCCAGATCCAAGCTTCCTACCTTACTCCGTAGCTACTAGCTGCTGCGCTGGGAGCTCCGGACATCACTTGCGCTGTGCTGTGCAAAATCAATATTTGCAGCGCGCGGATCACGAGCCCGATTGTTTATGTCTTTTCTTTTACTCGATCTCTTTTTAGAGCTAGTGTAGCAGTGCACTACTCAATTGCAGTGTCGCAAGGAGGAGCTGTCTCTGCTGTGGTACGTAAGAAACTCGACCCTCGAGGACACACACACACACACCAGTCCTTCAGCTCTGCTCAAATTGGCCCTGTCCTCCTGTGTCTCCTTCCGACCAGGTCAGCCAACACGACGGAAGAAAAGTAAAAGAAGCTCACAGCGCCATCCTTGACAGAAGCCTCTCCCGCGCTCCAATCTCCGGCGGGACGGGACATCGAATCGAAGCACCGCGCGATCTCCCGACATCACCGACCGGCCCCAGACATCCGCTTCAATGGTCCAGCTCTGACAGACTCGCCCGACTGAACCTCTTTCCTCCCGACCGGAACCACCGTAAGACACACGCATACACGCTCTCCCCTCCTATTGCGCCTCAGGGGGCAAGACCCGGGCCTCTTGTTATGCAGTCCCCTCAATACCACCACCAGCCCGCCTACCACTACCATCACCATCCGCCCGACCCCAGAGCCGCCGCCCAATTCCCGCAGCCGTATCCGGACCACAGCCACGACCCCATGATCGCCGCCGAGGCCGAGGCGCCCCTGCCGGAGGGGGGCACCTTTGGCGAGGAGCAGTTCAACCAGCTGCAGGAAAAGGCCAATGCTGCGGCCGCCGCGCAACAGCACCAGCAGCACCAGTACCAGCACCAGCACCAGCAGCACCAGGAGCGCGCCTCGCCCGTCCGCCAGACCTCGTTCGTGGGGCTGCCGCCCATCCGCCGGTCTTCGACCTTCTTCAGCGACAGCATCGCCGCCGTCGGGAGCAGCAATGGCGACGCCGAAGGCAACCAGCAACAGCAGCAGCAGCCCGTGAGCGCCGTGGCGCAGCTGCCGAGCCAACGGTCGACGCCGAGTCCGAACCCGAGACAACAGCAGCAGCAGCAGCAGCAGCAGCAGCAGCAGCAGCAGCAGATGGGTCTGCCGGGACACGTGGCGCAGGAGTACATCGGGCAGCAGCGGCAGCTGTCGCAGAGCCCCGTCAACTTCGGCGGCGCTCCCGGCGGGCAGCAGTATAACACCAATCCGGCCGCGCAATATCACCACCAGCAGCAGCATCCTCAGCAACACCAGGGCATGCCGCACCAGCAGTTCCAGGGCCAGCAGCATCCCCAGCAGCAGGGCGGACAATTCTTCCCCCAGGGCCAGCCGCAACAACAACCCCCACGCGGCGGCCCCGGGCACCCCCAGATTACGCTCACCCAGCAGCAGCAGTTTGGCCAGGCCCAGCCCTTCGTCCCGCCCAACATGCGGCCCGGATTCCAGCCTCCTCCTCCTCACCACTATCCTCAGGGCCAGCAGCCTCCGCAGCAGCAGCAGCAGCAGTTGTACCCCAACGGCAACCCAGTGCAGCACATCCCGCCCCAAGGCAGCGCCTGGATCCTCGAGGAGTCGCACCTCTCGGAGCCGCTGCAGCTCCCCCGCCACCGCGCGTCGAGCAATGCTTCGCTGCGGCAGGGGCAGGAGCAGGAGCAACAGCAGGGAGGGCGCTCCGGCGACGCGGGCGAGTACGAGCTCGACAAGGACACCGGGGTGTCGGCGACGGTGGGCACGGTCAACACGATCGACAGCGTGACGCAGGCGCTCGACGCCCAGCAGCAGTCGCAGCAGGACGCCCCGCCCGTGCCCCAGGTCCCCGCGTCGTTCAACCCGCAGCTGCAGCGGCCCGGGACATCGCCGGTGGGCCGGATGATCCCGCCCCAACAGCAGCAGCAGCAGGGAGGCTTCATGCCGAATGCGCTTGCGCGGGCGCAGACCAACGACCACAACCCCGCCGGGCAGAACCAGAGCCAGGACGACGCGAGCAACGTAAATAAGCACCACGGCATCTTTCACGGCATCCGCCAGCGGCTTAAGGAGCACCAGGCTAATGCCGCAGGAGCGGCGCGCCGGCAGAGCGTGGATCAGGGGGGTCACAACAACAAGGTCGCCGGGGACGAGGTCTCGGAGGCCAGCGTCGATGCCGGGTCGGGGAACAAGCGGCGGAGCGTATTTGGAGCTCTGCGCGGCAGCGCGACGCAGCCTAATACGTGGGACAACACCGAGTTCCCGCACTCGCCTCCCTCGCGGAGGGAGAGCGTCGTTGCGGCTGCGGGTGCTCAGCAGCCGCCACAGCAGCCGCCACAGCAGCAGCAGCAGCAGCAGCAGCAAGGTCAACAACCCCGTCAGCAGTCGCCGCCGCCGCATGTTCAGCAACCCCAACAGCAGCAGCAGCAACCACCATCTGACCCGAGGAACAGCTTCATTCGCACGGGCTCTGCGGGAGGACTGAGCCGGCAATCCCCGGCCCAGCCGGCGCCGGAGACGCTCATCCGGCAAGGTCTCGTCCGCCGGTCCAGCTCGGAGTACAGCACCGACCCGAAGCCGTCCCAACAGCAGCAACAGCCGCAGCAGCCGAAGAAGCGCTTCTCTAACCTCAGCCACATGCTGCGCCCCGGCGGCAACCAGGAAGCCGAGCAGCAGCGGCAGACGCCCCAGATCAGCGCGCCCATCATGTCGTCGCCGCAGGCCCCGCCGACCATGGAGGGCCAGCAGCGCCAGGCGGCCCCGCCGGAGATGATGAACAAGTTCGGCCCGCAACAATCTCAGCCTCAGCCTCAACAACAGCAGCAACAACAACAGCAGGTGAATGGCGGAGCGCCGCGGCCGAGCATGTCTGGTCCCCGGCCATTCACCTCGGATGCGCAGATGCAGTCTATGCAGCAGAAGCAGAACCAGCCGAGGGAGTACCTCCAGCGGCCGGCGCAGGACGAGGCGCCCGGCAGCGCCAAGAAGGCGAGCGCGTTCCTCTCGGGGATCTTCAAGGGCGGTAAGAACAAGGAGCAGAAGCAGCAGCAACAGCAGCAGCAGACGCCGCCGCAGTCTTCACCAAGTCCGCCTGTGTCGCAGTTCCAACCGGGACCGAACGGGCTGCCCATGATGGGCCGTGGCGGACCTGTGCAGCAGCAGGGGTACGCTCCTCTGCAACAAAACTTTCCGATGGGACGCGGCGGGCCGGTGCCGATGCAGGGGCAGCCGTTCGGGCCTGGCTCGATGGGTCGGGGGCGGGGCATGCCTCCTGGCCCGATGATGATGATGATGCAGCAGCAGCAGTTCGGTCCCCCTGGGCATCCCGGCCTGGGCCGCGGCGGCATGGTGCAGCAGATCGGTCCTGATGGAAGACCAATTGGGCCGCCGCAGTTCCTCGCCGGCGGACGCATCATGGTCAACCAGGGCCAGGCGGGGCAGCAGCCTCCACCGCAGGCTGCGCAACAACAACAAGACGGCCGCCGGGCGTCGATGTCGCCTCAGCCTCCACAAGGGGCGTTTCCTGGTGGCCCCAACCCGGCGCTGGTACAGCAGCAGCAGCAGCAATCCCCAGAGCAACAAACGACTGCTCCGTCACAGCAATCTCCTACCCCTGAGCAGCAGCAGCAACAGCAACAGCAACAAGCCCCCAGCACCCCTGCCGGCGCCCGTCGAGGCTCAGACTCCCGCCCGGCGCTGTCCCGCAACCCGCTCTCGTCCCACCCCGTCACTCCCCTCGCCGACCAGCAAGACCCCACGGCCGAGCCCCCGCCGCCCCGGCCCCTCCAGGAGCAGGACCGCTCCCGCTCGGGCTCCTTCGAGGTCGACGCCCGCCGCGCGAGCATGGCGCTCCCGCCCGCCGGCCTGGCCGCCAAGGGCGGGCTCGCGCCCTCGCGCAAGCCCGTCGGGTCGACGCCGTCGCCGAGGCGCTTCTCCGAGGCGCGGCAGCCGCAGCAGCAGCAGCAGGTCACCGCGGAGCAGGACGGTAGGCAGACGCCGACGCCGCAGACGGGGTCGCCCGATATGCGGCGCGTGTCGACGCCGAGCATCGCGCCGCTGGGAGAGCAGGCGCAGGTGTCGCCGCAGGTCCGGCCTGCTACTGCGGCGGTGCAGGCGCAGGCGCAGGGTGAGGGGCAGCAGCAGCAGCAGCAGCAGCAGCAGGCTCCGCCCAGGGTGCCTACGCCGGGTAATCCGCTGGATAGGGTTGCTGGGCAGCCGCAGGGGCAGCAGCAGATGGTCGTCTCGCCCGCTGGGTCCCCGCCGCCGTCGGTGCTGGCTCAGCAGCCGAGCCGGCCGAGTCTGCAGGGCGTGCGGAGGGACTCGGGCGCTTCGTCGCCGCAGCAGCAGCAGCAGCAGGTGCAGGGCCAAGCTAGCATGCAGGATATCCGTCGGCCTTCGGGGCCGCAGCAGCAGTTCCAGGATCGGCCTAGCTTGCAGGACCTGCGGAAGGCCTCGGGCCCGCCGCCGATGATGCAGGGTGCTCTGGGGCATCATCAGCCTTTGCAGCAACAGCAGCAGCAGCAGCAAGGCCCGCAGGGTCAGCCGCAGATGCAGCCTGGTTTTGGCGCGCCTCAGCAACAAGCAGGGCAGCAGCAGCAGTGGGGACCGCCGCGGACTGCTACTGGACCGCCGCCGCCGCAGACAGCCCAGCAGCAGCAGTCTGAAAAGCCAGACAGCTTCACAAAGATGTTCAAAGGGCGCTTCTCAAGCGGCGGCGGCGGCGGCGGCGGCGGCGAGCAGCAGCCGGAACAGCCGCAGAAGGAGAAGAAGTCGGGCAAGAGCCTGCTCAGCGCGTTCCGCCGCTCGTCGAAGCAGGTCGAGCCCCAGGGCCCGCCGCCCGGTGGTCCGCGATACCCGCAGCAGGGCGGTGGTGCGCCGATGGGAGGACCGGTGCCTCAGCAGCAGCAGCAGCAACAGCAGCAGCAGTTTAGGCCTGGTCCGGCGCCGCAGGGTATGCAGCAGCAGGGTCTGCCGCCTCAACAGCAGCAGCAGCAAGGCCCTGGCAGCGCAGCCGCCAGCGTGAGTTCGTCTCAGGACCAGTTTGCCCAGCGTCGTGAGGCGCTCAAGCAGCAAGCTAATGCTCCTACCCACGCCCCGGCACCGGGTCCGATGGGGCAGCCTCCCGGAGGTCCGATGCAGATGCAGCGCCAGCCGCAAGGTGCCCCCGGTGGTCCTGGACCTCAACAGCAGCAGAGACCCGGCCAGCCGCTGCCGTTCCAGCGGCAGCAGTCGGTGCAGCAGCAGCAGCCGCAGTACCCGTCGGAACCGCAGTACGAGGCCGTGCCGATCCCGGGCGGCTACCAAGTCGTGCACGGCGAGGGCATGGTCGCGCCGTCGCCGTACGTTGTCAGCAGGCACCAGGCCTTTGCTGCGCACGCCCATCCGTATGGCGTCATGCCGTACCAGCAGCAGCAGCAGCAGCAGCAGCAGCAGCAGCCCATTATGGGATCGCAGGGTATGCCTCAGCAATGGGGATACCCGGGGCAGACTCCGCCTCAGCAGGTCTCGCCGCCTCCGCCGCAGCAGAGCCTGCACCAGGTCTCGCCTCCGCCGCAGCAGAACCAGCAGGTTCAGCCGCCGCCTGCGCAGTTTGCTCAACAGCAGCAGTCGCAACAACAGATACGGATGGTGCCGCAGGAACCGGGGCAGGAGCAACAGCCTGGCGCTCAACATCTATCGCCGCAGGCACAAGGTCAACAACAGCCCTCTCCTCCTCAGGCAGCACACCACGGCCTCAATGTGGGCTCCTCGCCTCAAGGCACACCTGGCCTGTCGCCCATCTCGGCCGACTCCGGGCGCATCACGCAGCTGAGCAACGTGTCGAACGAGATGGCGGCGGCGCCGCCGAGACAGCAGCCGGCGCAGATCGTCACCAACATGGAGGATGTAGCACAACAACAGCAGCAGTCGCCTCAGTCCTACCCGCTCCCAGAGTCGGGCAATACCTTCTCGCCGATCAACCCCGCCGTCATGAGGATGCCGAACCCGCCTCTGCCCGGTCAGCCGCAGCCACACCAACAACAGGGTCTGGCCGCGCCGCCCCAGCACCACCAGCAGCAGCACATGTTTGTCAATGGGACGACGGACGTGCCGCAGCGGCAGATCAGCGCTGTGAGCCAGGTCTCTTCTATACACTCGATGGTGCCTCCAGCGCAGCACGGCCAGCAGCAGCAGCAGTTCTCGTCGCCGCCTGTGGGTGACCGCACTGTCAGTCCCGAGCCGGCACCCGTGCAGCAGAGCAACCAGCAGGTACACACGCCGCCGCCACAGCAGCAGCAGCACTTCCAGAGTCCCGTCGTCGCTATCGATACTGAGCGGGCGAACGCGCTGCTGCCGGAGGAGGAGAATATTTATGATGCTACGCCGCGGAAGCCGGCGACGGCCGCGCCTGCACAGGTCCCAGTGCAGCAGGAGGATAATTTGCATGAGCCGCAGCCGGTGCAGCATGAGGAGCAAGAGCAGCACCACCAGCAGCCTGTAATACAGCAGCCCGCACCGGTCCACGCGACCGAGACGGTCATCACCCCGCCCTCCCCCGTGGAGTCGCCGTCCCCGGTCGACGGTCAGTTCGAGCTGCCCAAGCCGACGCCCCTGACGCACGAAGAGCAGGTTGAGCCGCCCGAGCGCCTGCTCAGCCCGGACGTGGCCGACGCCGAGGGCGCGGGAGGACAGGCCAACGGCGGCAGCGGCGTGGCGCGGACGGGCACGATCCGGGCGACGTCGGCCGAGGTGTTTGAGGAGCACAAGCGCAAGATGCTGCAGCGGGACATGGAGGAGAAGATTGCCGTGTTCCCCGAGGAGCCCGCCGACGGAGGGGCGAACCTGCAGCAGAACGGAGGGGTGAAAAAGGGTGGTGCCGCGGCGGAGGAGGAGGTGCCGCAGATGAGCGCCACGTCGTACCCCGGCCAGGAGTGGAATCCGTATGGGGAGTTTGCGTTTGATGATGAGGATTGAGGGGTTGGAGTGAGCACTGTTGTGAGGGGGGATTTGTGGGTGAGTGTATGGGGCTCGATGTTGAGCGGAGCGGATTTGAGGGGGATTTGGACATAATTTGGTCAGACCAGAGATTCGGTCTTTTGTTTTGTTTTACTTCTGTTCTTGGATACCTACTACATACCCTTCGCCATTTTGTCTTGCTTTGCTTTGTTAATCAGAACTCCGTACATTTTTAGTTGTTTGTTCCATTTGAGTGAGGAAAGCCACATGTTGCTGCTCTGACAAAGAGGGGTGACACTGGTATGAATTGAATATAGCATCTACAGTAACTTGAGAGTCTATCTGGTTGAGGGAAAACCCCCTAATGGTTGAAAATCGAGAGATGTATATACCCACAAGGAGAGTGGGCGGGTTCTTTGGCAAGGCCAAAGAGTTCACCTTCTCCAGGCACCGTCTGGGCAAGCTGCGCGAGTTCGCCGGAGAAATCGACACCGCCAACACCTACAGCCTTCTGGGTTTTGGGTACCAGGTTACTGTAAACCGTCGATGTAGTAGAGCCTGTACCCTTGATGGTTAGTATCAAGACTGTTAATCTCACTTTGAATCAAGCATTGCCTGTTCTGCATCCCGCAGTCCATTCATAAACCTCTCGGAACGTTTTGGCTACAACACTCAAGAAGAAATTTGTTAATGACAACGGCAAAGGCTTGTTGAATTAAATAGCCTACTCGCAAAGTGCTAGCATGCATAAGGGTCTGCCTGAACCTTGAAAGCTCGACAGAGTCTCGACCAATCTGATATCAAGGCCAAGAACATGCTCGCACGCTGGCCTGCTGACCTACTCCTCCTTAAGACGCATGTTCGAGGATCGAAACAGTCTACTGGTCTGGTTGGGCATACACATTATGTCAGTAGCTAGATAACGACAATATTTGGAAGAGGGACAAAACGTACGGGCAGAACAATAGCGAGAGCCCATGACTGCCCAGTCGTTGCAACCATCCTTTACGCATCGGATCGCGGGAGAAGGCATATTGGAAGTGATGCAACTGAAAGTCGGTCACGATACCCTCCAGTGGAGATATCCGCGTTCGCCGTTTGGCCAATGAACGCGTACCAAGTTTAGGTCTGTACCATGCATGCTACGTCGATGAAAATGTATCTTCCTACCTTTGCTCGTTTTCTAACGTGGTATTCCATGTGGCCAAAGTAATCATCCTGTCTTCGACTTGCAGCCCTCTACGAAAGTACCACACTCTTTGACAACTCCGGCTACGATGCCTATGTGGCCCTGCGACTTTGAGGGTTGCCCAAGGCCGGCCGTTCGCACTTTTGGGGATTGCATCCTCTGCAATCGCCACCTTTGCTCCGTCCATCTCCAACCTGCATTTCATAGCTGTCCCAAATGGGAGGTTAGTTCGCAGTTTTTCGCTCCGCACGGCCCCCTACTCATCTCGTCATCTAGGAGGCAGATATCTATGATCCAGCAGCTAGAGCGGCAGAAGCACGCGAGCTGACGGAGCTGTTCGGGAAGATCAATGTTGCCGCTCTCGCGGCGCGAGCTAGCTCTCTACGCGGTGGGATACCTTGCTCTATCCCCCCACTTCAGTATGACGTATCCACGCGAAGTTCTGTGATGGGCGGCATGAATTATCACATCGAATTGACCTTTGACGACGGAATTCAATGGATCGCCCGTATTCGCAGGTCCAACGCCACATCCCCGCCCGCAGCATTGCGAGACTACATCATCCAGAGCGAGGTCGCAACCCTCAAATTCCTGGAGCCAGTTGGTCTGCCTTCCCCAAGGGTGTTTGATTTTGCACTAGAAAATGCAAACAATCCTGTCGGGGTTGGTTATATCCTCATGGAGAAGCTTGCCGGCAAGTCCTTGAGATGGTCTCTCGCAACACAACAACAGAAAAAGACTGTCATGAATCAGCTTGCAGATGTATTTATTGAACTGCACAAATACCCGTTCGATCTTCTCGGCTCCCTCGACCGCCCAGGTGACGCCCATATCGGCGCATTTGCGCGAGAGTCGCTCACCGCCTTTGCACAGTCCGAAATGCGTCCCATCGGTCCGTTGTCCTCCTCAGAGCAGTATCACGACTCCTCGCTTCAGCTTATACTGGACCTCATTCTACGAGGAGAAATGTATTCGCAACACGCGGTAGACGCCTATCTCATCCACCGCTTCCTCGTCGATCTGATCCCGCTAGTATCGCCATCGCCATCCCCATCGTCACCTTCAATGCAGAACGGCCGGAAGTACTACCTAAAGCACGCGGATGATAAAGGAGACCACATCTTGGTAGATGACGATTTCAACATCACCGGCATCATCGACTGGGAGTGGGCTCAGACTGCACCACCAGCTCATGCATTCAACTCTCCAATCGGTCTGCTGCCAGTCGCAAGCTTCTACGACGGCGTCAATGATCTGGGTGACGATGAAATCGTTTTTGCGCGTCTGCTCGAAGAGAAGGGCCGTCAGGACCTAGCGGCGTTTGTTTGGAACGGCCGGGTACAGCACAGGTTCTCATTCTGTTGCGGTTACGATCTCGCGGACTGGAGAGGATTCCTTGGCCTTTTCCAGGGTCTTCGAAATGCTGTGAAAGTGGATGAAGGCCTAGACTGGGATGAGTGGAAAGCCGTCGCATTGCATCGCTACAAGGAGGATGTAGGACTGCAGTTGCTATTGTCCAGACGCGAGGTCACCGCGTCTGGACCATGAAATATCATTGCGTGTCTATTGAAGGATGGTACCATGAACCCACCTCTACATGATATAGGCCGGCCTCGTCAATCAAATCAAAGCCCGAACCCAGAATTTACAAGAAAACCTTTGCTTGAGTATAGACTTCTGGTTGCCTTTTCAACCAGATAATCCTATGCTAGAAGTCGAGTTTGTACCTGTGAGACACCTGCTGTTTGTGAGTTTGCCATTGAAAACTCATACAAGTTGAGGTGCTTGCTGGTTGTTTGATCAGTCTGAAGAGTGAATGGCGAGATGAGTGGTCTTTCAGGCAGTCAACAAAACACGAACGAGTAGTGCCAGGATGGTCTAGGGCTAGAACAAACTATCAAAGAACGACATTGGGGTGTCGCAGGAAAAGTGAATTATATAACATGGCTAAAGTCCAGATTAGTTGGTCAACACGATTAACCTTCGTTTTGTGATAGGTGGTTACACTTGTCTGAACAAGACAGAAGGAGCCTGGGCTTTGGAACGTTCAAGATGACCCAACCTCACTCTGGAGTCTACAACTTGACAATAAAGAACAAGTCCTTGAATTTCACTTCAGTAGTATATTCTCCTGTTCTTTGAAGCACCACTGTCAAGAGAAACGAACAAGAGTTGTCAAATATATAAATATCTCATACACACACTGCAAATGAAACCTTCTCGTCTTTCTCATCAACACCATCACCATCCCTTACTCTCACGGACATCAATCAACACGACACAACTAACAAGTACACTTGCTCTGACTCTCTGTCAGAATGTCCGACACACAACAACCGCCTCCTCTCGCCATGTCAGGGAGCCGCCCTCCACCCGCTGACTATGACATGACGGGCTTGCAACGAGCAAAGATGATCTGGGAGGGCAACTTTTGCGGACCACTCGCTGAGTGGCCTGCTGATCAGCCCAAGATAGAGAACATCAAAGCTGTACTTGCTCCATGCCTGCGACAGTTATCCGGCTATCCTCCGGACAAACACATCACCAACCTGGACGAATGTCTCGACGTTACATTCTTCGCCCAGGGAGCATGGAACAAGGTCTTTCTGGTCCTGGATAAGACTGCAACACCGGTCCGCGAGCTCATCTTCCGTGTGTCTCTCCCTGTCTACCCCTGGTACAAGACAGAGGCCGAGGTGGCTACCCTCAAGTTCGTCACAGCACACACCGCCATCCCAGCGCCGCATGTCTATGCATACGACTCGTCTGCAGACAACCCTATAGGCTATGAGTGGATCCTCATGCAGCGTATGCCTGGTGTCCCATACGACTCTGTCCAAGACGGCATCAGCCAGGCCGACAACCTCGCGATGGCCCGTGAGCTCGCTGGATGGGCTGACCAGCTCTCGCGGCACCGTTTTGACTCAGTTGGCAGTCTGTACACCCACCGCAACAACAATAACTGTGTGAACGATGGCGACGGAGCTACGGCCACAATGGAGCATGAAAACACACTGCCCAACGGCCTGAACATAGGCCGTCCCATTCTCCAGCAGTTCATGTCCGACTGGCGCCACAGCTACCGCCACTGGCGAGGTCCCTTCCGCGATCTCCACTCTTACATCCGGTCCCTGCTCGACTGCCAGGCCAATGAGCTCCTCGATCCCCGCCAGCGCATTAGGTATGCCATCGATATCCGACGGAATCAGCTCCTAGACGTCAAGGGCAGCAAGAACAACGGCCAAGACAACGTCGCCTCTGCCCAGTTTGACGAGCAGGTCCAGCAGCTCGAAGCGAAGTACAAGGACCTGGTGTCGTCGAGCACAGCCGCGGACGACTCGGCAGTAGACTTCGAGACCTGCCGCTACCAGTACGCCGTTCCGCGGTACTGGGGGTACATGACGCCCACTAACAACGACGCCTTCGCGCGACAAGTGCTACTGACCCGGCTCGGCGCCCTCGTTGATACCCTCCCCGACGCCGAGCTGGGCAAGGAGGATGCGGTCTTGCATCACTGGGACATGTCTGGGACCAATATCCTTGTCGACCCGCTCCCGCCCCACCGCGTCACGGCGCTCGTCGACTGGGAGCAGCTGCACACCGTGCCGCTCGCCCTCGTGGGTTCCCGATATCCAGCCGTCATGCAGCGCGGCCTTGCCGGCTTGCCAGACATGGAGGCGGCGCCCGCCCCCGAGGAATGGCAGCTGCTCGGAGACGAGTGGGACAAGCAACAGATGCGAGAAGAATTTGACCAGGAGCTCCGCCGGCTAGAGTCCCCCTGGGCCCGAGTGGCCCTTGATAGCGTCGACGAGGTACCCCGGCCGCCTGCTGCCGGTGCACAAGACTTCTGCCCTTGGTGCGGACAGGTCCATGAGATCAGCCCCCATGGCATCGCGATGGACATCGTGGGGCTGGCCCAGGGCCGCGGGGAGTGCTGCTGCGGTGCCCTGGAGAAGCTGGAGAAGGCAGTTGCGGAGGAGGGCCAGGGCAAGGCCGACGGTAACTGAACGGCCTTTGTCGTTCTGGGAAAGGGAAAGCCAGGTGGGGATGGGGCCGTAATGCTTGGGCTTGCATTGTTTGTTCGGCTTTGCCATATGGGTGTCTGGTGGAAGCTAATCAAGTCGACCGATGTCCCAGAGACTGTTCGCCCTCTTGAGGGAGAAAGAGTGTGGTATGCATATGGGAATTTGGTGCTCTGATATCTGAGACCCGCCACTTCTTTGTTAGGCCATCTATATAACATAGTACCTCTGATTCTAGCGGTGTAGAATAGATAGCATGTCAGACAGGAGAACCTTCTAGTTCATGGCTGTGCACCAACTTCCCTGAATCTCTACCTTTGTGACCTTGTCGCTTCAATGTGTGGTGAGGAGTACGATATGGGCAGTGAGCAAGTGAGCAACTTGCAGATCCCGGTTTCTTTAGCCTGGATCCATAGTAGATGTCCATGCCAGCCACAAATTGGTCCCTTCTTTTTGCACACTGGCTGCACTGGGTCCCTAGCCTTCCAATACCGCGAAAGAAATGGAGTGTCATAACTGACGCCTCAAGGAACTCTCTAGACAAGGCCCAATCATTGCTGTCAAAGGGTCGTTCAGAGGAAGCATCATCCAGTGCTCCTGGATGTCAAGATACATCAGTACCGATGGCATTCTGCAAGATCCAAACCTGGAGATGATGAAGACCAATGCACGTTTATGTTACTAGGTAATAAAGCCGTGCTTGTCGGGAGATTTTTAATGTATGGTATGCGCCTGTCAGTGTAGCATTATGTTTGATAATAGTGGTGGTGGTTGCAGAAGGATGGATAGGAGACAACAGATTGTTCATGCACACCAAGGAAGAGATCTGTCCATCATTACTTTCACATTCAGCCACAGGCCTTCAGTTCGAGTTGTTGAACAGATCTCTCTGCCCTAATACCACAGTTAATCAGGACATGATCGATTCAGTTCCACTTGCTGCTTCTCCCGGTATATGGCCGACGCTCAGAATGCCGCGGTTGACCAGCCTGCATACGACCCCGACCGAGCGATCCCTGTGGCTGAACTGGCCGATATCTACCAGCCGCAGGTAGTCAATGTCAACAACCCTGCCCACCAAATCCCAAACTTCCTCCAGGGTGTGGCATAAGGCCAGCATTACCGAGTTCCAGAAGCGACAAGACCTCTGCCCTTTGATAGATTGCTTGATTTGTCAACCACTGCCGACCTGCATCAAACCTCAAACTCACATGGTGAATGCATGCATACCGCTTCCTTAATATCTGCTAGTACTGGCAGAAAAACATTCACAATACCAAGCATGTGACCACCACAATCCCGAAATGGCATGACCAATGTTTATTCAAATATAGTTATTACAATTTGGGTTTTGAGCATCCAAAAGACAGCTTTTCAGTTCTCCTCTTGCCTTCAAGCCAGCTCGAAGGTGCCTTCATCCCAGCCATAGACAGTCCTCAGCCGACTCGCGAACATCAGCAGCTTGTGGCCCTCGATCTTGGCCTGGTGAGGGCGGTGTACTGTCACAGACTTTGCCAGCGACATGGCCTCTGTCGGCTCGAAAGTGACCGCGGAGCCGTACTTGGGAGTGACGGTGAAGCCTAGTTCAACCATGGCCGCCTGGAAAGCTGTCCAGCTAACAGAACCCCGAGCCTGCTGCCCTTTGGGAAAGAGATTTTCGAAGACCTCCTTCGTTGACGCCGTCACTTGGAAGGCCTGTTCTCTGACGGATTCGTCTTCTCTATTATCGCCCGCTGGGTCTTCATCATCGCCATGGGCCGCAGCCAAGTCGTAGAGTGACAGTTCCACCGGGCGAGTCTTTTGCTTTTCCCGTCTCAGCTTGACTCGTTCCTCGAGCGGCTGCGATCTCCACTCTGAGAACTGCAGCAAACTTTGAGCCTGATCCCGGTTGCTGGCCCTCATCTCTTTGTCATAGCGGCCTTGAAGGTCCTCCAGAGCATCCTGCACCAGGTCTTCATAGAGGTACCCCATCGTCGTCCCAGCTTTGTCGAGCATGAACGAGTCGATGGTCTTGAAGGCAGCGAGCGCTACTCCAGGCTCCAGCAGGTTATTGAGAGGAGCAAAGCAGTCCAATAGGTCGATCTCTTCCTTCCACTTGCTGATATCCATGTCTAGGTCCTCAAGCCGGCCGGCAAACGGGCCTTGTGCTTTCGGCTTGGGGGGAGGGAGGTAGAGCAGGGTCGAGAGATCGGCTGCAAACTCTGCAGTTACCTTCAGCTGAGCAAACGCCTCAGCTTCGGCAACAGTCAGTATTTCCCGCTCATCCGGGTGTATTCTCTGACGCCTGACTAACCTTGGTACCAAGCGTGCAACCTCTCTGGTGTCGGTCTCTGACCGGCATAGGCGAAGCAGGAGGTGCATCTGCGGGTTTCGGATTGTCAGGACATCGGGGTGTGTCGTCATAACTACTCGATAGTCACCCAACTTGTCAAGGCTAGCTTGGGAGCGCTGAAAGTGGCCTGTCCCGGCGAATATGCGAAATAGCCGAACGAAGAAAGCCTGAGCTCTGGATACTGCCATGGAGGACACCCTAGACAACTCGTGCCGTAAGATTGTCTGGTACGCCTTGTTCTCTGGCGCTGACAGACACTGCTGGAGGAGACGGTCCATGTAGTCCCAGATGGCGATGGTGGATAAACCGTCGTGGAGAGCTTCGACGAATGATCTGGATGAATATGACTGGGAAAAAGTCGAGTGTGCGAATCCGGTGTAGTCAGGGACCCGTGCAGCAGTCGTGGAACGATAATCTCCAACTTTTACGAGCAGGACGGCCGGCTCCTTCACCATGAATAGCCACATGTCCCTGAGAGACTGTGTGCGGAACTGGGCGAAGGATTGGAGATCTGACAGATCAATCCTGGTTGGACGCGGCATAGAGTCCAGGTTCTTCATGATCGCCAATGCCTGGTCCCCGAGCCTCGCTGCGTCGAACTTGGTGCCGGCTTCAGAGCTTGCCTCAAATATCGCGACCATTAGACTGTAACTCAAATTTGCTAGGAGGAACTGCCGTGTTACGACCAGCAACCCCATGGACTGTGGAAGAATGCTGCCGTCTCTCAAAGCTCTGCCGAGATCCTTGTTCGAGATTGAAGGCAGATATCCTATAGCCTCCGCCGTTCCAGCTTTCCGAGTAAAAGGCCTGGCATACACCTCATCATCGAGGCCAATCGCAGCGTAGGTAGTCCCCTGATAATCCGATAGAGTCTTGCCAGCGGGCATGGTCATTTCCACGACGAATTGACGATCTCCCGGGCTTCCATCGAGCCCAGAGTCGTACAAGCTGATAAGAGTCCCCGAGGCCCGGTGCCGGAGTAGGTCCACCAGGGACTCTGGGTCGGAGTTGACGAGGTTGACGGGGTTGAGTTCTGGGATAAGAGCCTGGTTCCGAGCCTGGTCTGTTATTCCGCTGGCCAACCGGAAGTCTGCTGCCATGCGCATCAAAGACCTGTAGTCCACTCCCCGTCGATGATCAAACCGCTTGAACAGTTGATAACAACATCTCGCCCGCTGGTTCCGATCGAACGAACGCCACTTATTCTCGATGAATTCCCCGTGGAGGCGGTACATTCTCTCCAAATTGTCATGGGCGTCAATGAGTGACTTGGTAAGGCTATTGGAGCTCATTTTGACAAAGCGGAGAGTGGATAGCTGCTGAGCGACGAGAGCAAGTTGCTGTGTTGGATAGCTGTGGCTGGATGTGGAATAGATCCAGCTTTTGGGACTGTGCTGGCTATGGGGGTGTTGTACTGAGGAGTCATGTTGAGGAGAAACCTGGAAAAGAATCAACTGAATATGTGCCGCTATATATACGTTGCGCCCTGAGGAGGCAGGAGATAAAACAGCTCCATTGAAGAGCGAGAGTTGTCAGATCACTAATTAACTTGTCTCTGAAAGAGAGACGTTGTTCAAGATGGTATTGTCACTTTAATAGAACAACTCTAGGCTCAGATGCCCAGAGTCACCATGCTAGTTTGGATGATTGGAAGCTACTGAGCGGAGTCATATTGGGTTTCTTTGTCCATCTCTTGCCATTGCGTAAACAGTCTCGCATCAGAGAGAGCACCAGAGAAAGCGGCATTTGGTGGAGCAAACTGCATGAGAATGAACACCAACTCAACAATGCGCTTCTTTAGGTGGCGACTTGCAATCATCCTAACAGTTGAAAGAGAGAATGAGTCACCGATCCAAGAGTACCAGGTTGTCAGACATAGGCATACTCGACAAAGACTTCATTTGCTCGCGAAAGATGAAGTCTTTGTCGAGGACTCATTGTGGATGAGGCAGTAACATCTACTACAGCACTGGCACAAGAGTTGTGTTTGCGAGGTGCAGTCCCGGCAATGCAGGTGTTATTCACAAAGACGAATTTGCCTAGATCTTAACAAATCCTGTCAGATCGCAGAGGAGCACTCACATTCATATCGCTTTCCAAATAGCCCTTTGAACAAGTGCTGATGATGTACGCCAGACAGGCAGCATACAGCAGTCACCACATATCACCATGCGGGCAAAGTAATTTCCCTACAACGACTCGTTGTGGCTACACTTACTGCAGTGCTTGGCTTGTGGGCCAACATGGACTTGATGTAGACCCTTCATACGGCTTTTGTTCAAAGTAATATTGTGAGGTTCATTGTCGATTCTGAGGCAATTAGTTCCTACCTAGAATGTTCGTGTTCGCGGAGCTTGCAGGATATGACAGCACTATCTTACTAAGGGCAACTTGGAGCAGAAGCCATATTGGTAAAACAAGCATCTTCTTTATCGCGATATTCTGAGGGTCTTCTGCTCCACTGGGCCTGACTTCACAACAGGGAACAAGTTATACTCGATGCTTTCCTTGACAGCTGTGGCTGAACAGGTGTTTTACTCACTGTGACGCCTTGAATGGCTGTGATCTCCTGTCCACGAGATAAGACTCTAGTGTAGCGAGCCAAAGAAAGAAATCCACAAAATGCAATGCAATTTATGCCGTCGGAAGTTGCTTTGAGACATGGCGCAGGCGTCACACGGAACCTCTTATATCAGACTCAGGATGAGTCAAAACTCGGGGACAGCACACACCACAGATACCTCGAACAGGCTTCCAAAAGCCAGAGAGTGGACTCCAACCATAGTGGACGCCGGCTCGCAGTCTTTCATGACTTGTCGGTGGACCCTGAAAACAGTCTCAATGATATCCTGCGTTAATTCACCCGCCAAGTACATGTTGATCTGGTACACGTGTTGCCAGATGGTCGATGAGTCGAGCTGGGGTGCGGCTGCCACCAAGGCCTTGCCGAGATTCTATTACGAGGTTCATCATAGTGATTCATTAGCATACAGGGTCTAATAGCCTTAGTCCTTCGCTCTCCAGAAATACACTTCTTTGTTTCGTACCTCAAAAGCCATGCTGATTTGTCCCTCAAGTCCCTGTGTGAGCTTTCCATCGGGCCCCATTCCCACATGCCCGGAAGTGATGATGAGGCGGCTGGCAGGCGGGACTGTCACGGCTGCGGAAAGGGGGAAATTGTTGAATATCGACTCCATGCTCAAAACAAACCGAAAAGATTGAGATGTATTCTTCATATTGACAGACCTCAAGTCCCTTACCAGCACATGGTACATTTATAACTACTCTAAACTTTTGAAATTCCCCTAGAATTTGAAGAATGCCATGCTCTGGGCTCTCTGAGTCGTCTGGGCTTCTCGGCCTTTTCGCTCCTACCGGGCTTCTCGGGCTTCTCGGTCCTTTACCAGAAGCACGGCTAATCCCCATTGAATGGATTGGTACATTTCCCAATCAAACATTGTACCTCAACGTAAAACTGTTCACATACATACACATTATTACTTTACGAGGAGCCATGTCTTCTAACAACATAGGAAACAGACGAGCGTGTCTCGGATGCAAGGATCGGAAAGTGAGATGTAACCGCGCTTGGCCCTGCAACAACTGCAGCCAGTTGGGCTGGCAGTGCATTTATCCTCAGTCACGCATTCGTCGCAGAAGAAGTAAAGCGAAGTCTCGCAGTTCAGAGGCGGAAGTTCATGGCCGAAAATGGTCACCTCCTCTCTCCTCGCCGATTTCATCGTCACAACACCGACAGAGTTTCAGTGATGCGTCGTCCTCGTCCATACCCAGCACCGTCTTGCTGAACATGAAAGGATACCTGGTTGTCGGTGAAGGGAACAAAAGCAGAATGCTTGCACAGGATTCATGGGCCAACGTCAAAGAGGTGCATAAAAGCCTAATCCCGTCAGCTTTGCGACCGGCAGGGTGTTCCGTGTCTATGTCAAGCTGACCATCGGGTAAAAAGGTGAAAGATCTCTCCAGGAGCCTGTTGCATTCGAACGACAGCTTGCTTTGCTGGCCGACAAGTAACTCGGGGGACTACGGCGATTTTCTTTCGCTAGGAGGGGCTTCTTTTGAGGGTTGGGTGCCAAGCCCTGCTCAGCTACAGTTATGCTGGTACATCTACGTCGACAATGTTGATCCCATCATCCGCATCCTCCACAAGCCCAGCATGCTGAGCCTCCTAACTGAGGCTCAGAAGCAACCGCTGAGTTCACTTGGTGCGTCACTCAAGGCTCGGCTACTAGCTATCTGCTTTGCAGCGATCCAAAGCCTGGAACCTCATCGATGTCTTGCCTTATTTGGCGAGTCGGTCCAGCGGATGACAGCCGAGTCGCGCCGAGCAGTCCTCGCCGCACTTTCGCAGGCTGGCCTGATGGAAACGCACGACATTTGTGTCCTTCAGGCCTTTACTTTATTTCTAGTAAGTCGCCACGCATGCCTGACAACTCCAAACAGGCCGTAGTCCTCTAGGTTGACTGATGCGTCTTTGCCTGCCACTTGCCAGGCGTGCTGCCGACGTGATGGATCAAGTTACACCTGGGTAATGGTAGGGCTAGCTCTCCGTATCGCGACGTCTCTCGGCTTGCATCGTGATGGGTTAGATCATAACCTCCCACCTTTCGAGATTGAGATGCGCCGTCGGCTGTGGTGGGAGCTATGTGCTCTCAATATCCGTACGTCAGAAGATCGTGGAGCGGTGGCGAGTGCCTATACAGACTCAAACACACGTTTACCTCTCAACATTATGGACTCGGACCTAGATGCTTCGGCGGAAATCCTTCCAGCTAGGCGCGATGGGCCGACAGAGATGCTCTTCAGCATCATGAGATTCGACATATGTTCTCGACGAGCAGCACCATCATGCACGTCTTCTGTCATGGTACCGCTTTGCGGCTCCATAGGCGGTCAGGGGAGAGGGAACGAAGAGTTGAATGAATACATGGCCAGCAACTATTCAAGGGCCTTTGCCCAAGATAGCTCCTTGCCCTTCTTCCGCCTTGCTGGGGAGACGAGTCGGATGCTGCGGCAGAAGCTCGACCTCCAGACATACTTCAGTTCGGTCCACCGAGAGCAGTGGCTGCGAGGCGAGCGCATCGGGGTCGACGTTAGCAATGATAATTCCCAGTGTGATGACCTCTTCCACTCTGCAGTCAAGCTTCTGGAAGACCATGCTCGGTTGATGGCGGAGAGTGCATTTTCCAATTGGAAGTGGTATCTGCACCAGCTGACGCAGTGGCATGCCGTCTCGTTCGTCTTGTCTCAGCTACGGGCTAGAATCGACGGCCTCGCAGAGCGAGGACTCCTCCAACTACCTATAGCTATCAGTTGTCTCCCAGAGAAGCTTAGGCGTGCCTGGCGAGCCGTCGAGTTGGTCATCACCGAGCATGAGAGTCACAGTCAAGCTCGAGGTTTGTGTGGCCAAAACCCAGACGAGTACTGGGGCCCGCTTCATCACCTGCGGCAACAAGTAGAGCTAAAACTCAACCTCGATGACCACTACCAAGCTCATATCCAGTCGAATCACAGCGGTAGTCACGAGTGCGCTGAACTGGGATGGATATGGAATCAGGATGGTTTTCTATATCTTGATGAGACCTTCTCCCTCGCTGCAGAACAGGATGACTTCTCAATCCCATGATCGATGTAATCATAGGGGCGACGGCGAAGATTCGTAAATAGGGTGAAGTTACATTTGTTCTGCACTCGCTTTTGGATGAGCATACAAGTACCTTGTTTAAAGCCTGAAGCCTACCTCTCCTCACCTTGTCTGTCCCCCACTCTCTGACAAAGGGTAAGAACAAACTATACTGGATTTATAAGATAAAGTATAAGACGATATAGCTCTAGAGGGTCTATAAAACCAGATTCAAGGAATTATGTCTGGAATAGGCCAAGGAAAGGCCATTAGAGAACGACTTCTATAAAGCAGTCTCATAATACGATGATGCATAGTTTAGCAGGGCATACAGATAGGCAGAGCATATAGAGAAGGGCAAGTGTGTACGATTTAAGGACTTGAGAAAGACTTTCCTGTCAACCCCGGCGGGATTTGGCCAAAAGCAGGAATGGTAGTGCCTGCCACCGGGATTCGCTGGTTTGATTACATGCCAGTGATGCCCTCCTTATTTCCGTGACTGATCTTGCTAGTTCCTATACGCGTGGCCCTTCAAGGCTGAAGTTTCTTACAGGGTTTAGTATGTTGTCTCTCAAGCATACTGCTGGACTTGATCCTCAGTCCACTTCCAGAATCTTTGCGCAACCCCACTACCGCCCTCTTCCTCTGTCTTGGATTCTGCAACCAAGTCTTTTCGGATTGGCATAAAACGACCCCAAGGGACGACTACTGAATGTTAGCAGGGTCTCTTCAAGATCATGTGAGCAGTGCTCAGGAGGTGAACGCACTCCAGCTTCCAGATTTCTCCATGGTGACCTGCGGCGACAGGCCCGCAAACAACTCTGAATATGCTCCCAAGATCGACGGATACAGGATTGTATGCCTCAGGAACAAGATGAAACAGGGCACTTTGGTCACATTATAGATCCGAGTCGAGGTTTCCAGGGTGTAGTGCAACACTCGCGACGCCGTCGGCCTTGAACCGCCTTGCAAACTCCACGGAATGCAAGTAGTTACCCGCCTTGCTATTGCCGTAGAGATTAAGTACCGGTATAGGTCTGCGGTAATCTAGATTATCCATGGCGACGCCGCCTGGCTTGTGGCTTAAGCCATCAGCGGCAGTGGACGAAACCCAGACGACGCGGACGGCGCCAGGTTTCTCCAGCTTTGCGGTAGCCACAAGGATCGGAGTCAATAGCTTGGTGAACAGGAATATTCCCACGTTATTGACCCCGAGATGCATTTCGTAACCCTGGGGTGTTCTGGATATCTCAGCGTTTCGGGACTGCAACACGCCCGCGTTGTTGAAGAGTACATCTAGACGGCTCTCCTTGGCGAGAAACTCTTCGGCGGATGCTTTGAGCTTGGTCAAATCGGCCAAATCCAGGAACAGGAACTCCAATTTCCCTTTTGACTTCGGCTGACGCTCCTTGATTGTCTCAATTGCCTTGAGGGACTTGTCGTTGGATCGGGCAGCGATATGCACCTTGGCATTCTTGGAATAGAGCAGTGCAGCCAACTCTAAGCCCACTCCGGTATTCGATCCAGTAACAATGTAGACCTATCGAAGTTGTTAGTCCATGCATGAAGAGCCAAGCATGGTGGAACAAGGCCTGCTTTTCGATGCAAATCTGGGACATCTTTGTCGGTGAATCCGGGCTTGGGTGGAAAGATCTGTGAGATTG
Source organism: Thyridium curvatum (assembly GCF_004353045.1). Lineage (NCBI taxonomy): Eukaryota > Fungi > Ascomycota > Sordariomycetes > Thyridiales > Thyridiaceae > Thyridium > Thyridium curvatum. Next base: position 52,227 of record NW_022156844.1, on the reverse strand, counting down.
CATTTCCCATGCGGTCGGTAACTGAAGAAGTATTTTGCAGAGTAAATTGTGTTTGGAATGAAGCCGAGGAGAATTGAAACATGGAAGAAATTCACTTGAGCGGACACGCTTTCACTTTTATCTTCATGGAACCCGGCTGTCGATGGTGAAGTAAGTATCCTGTATGTCTCCAAACGCCGCCGGCATTGGCCAAGTGGGCTTGTGAATGCATATGGGCCGGCAGCACTCCTCATTCGCAGCAACGTTCACACAGCACCGACAGTTTCCGGTCCTTTGTGATCAGAAACATTGACCAAGGATCTGTTATGTGGACAGGGTTCCTACAGTCATTCTGCGTGGCTCCAAGCATGCCTCTGCGCAGATGGCGGGGGGTTGGCACAATCTAGTTATAGTATTTATTCGCTTGCTTTCTTTTGCCCGTGCTAACTTAAAATACAATCAGGCCTCTGATATGTATGCGCTGTACCATGGTTGTGTGCTGAGTCAATCTGTGCTGGTCATATCCCAAAGCGAAAGGCTGCGTTGAGAGGCACAAAACTTTCTCGAACATTGCATGTCTGGTGTGCCTCTGTTCCTCCAGTGACGGTGACCAGGTACACTAAGTAGCAAAGGCTTACTGCGTAAGGAAATCCAAGGTTCGCCAGTGATAGGGCAGACTGATAGGAAAGTCATCTATCTAGGCAATGGTTCCAGACAAAGGCGTCATCACTGCAAAAATTTCTCTCTTTGACACCTCGTGCGCCCCGCCGCGCATCCCTCCTCCCTAATATCTTTGTCACCAAACCATCACCAACTCGTCACTTACGGACACCAACAAGTGCGCACACCTAGAAGCGCGCACACCTGTCCACCAGCAGCGCTGCCTCGTTGACTGAACTCTACTCTATCATACGTGTGCCATCATCACCTCTCATCTCACCATGGCGAGCCCCGTCCCCAATACCACTGGCGACCCGTTGCCGCCGCCGACTGACGACAACACTTGCGTCCAGGCGGACTTCAAGACAGTCTCGCCGGCCGCCCCCAGAACTGCCGATCTACCAGTCTCGACCAAAGACATGAACCCTACTCCCCCGCTTGCCCCCGAGGTTGAGAAAGCTCTCGCTTTCTTGCTCGAGGCCAGCATCGCTCCTTGTCACCCAACCGAGTCCAAGGTCGAGAACGCACACATTCTGCTGTCTCCTAGCCACTCTCTACAGCTAGAAAAGGTGCTCTCGAGCCCCCAAAAGCTGGGCCCTTCTTACGAACATGTCCGGTAAGTTTTATCATAGCTCAATCCTCTTCCCACTACAAAGTGACCTTTCCCTCACTTGTTCATTTTGTTTCTTTTCGAGTCACTGATAACGATCACAGCTACTCGTATGATTCCAACACTGGTATTCTCTCGATCAACGAAGTGCCAAGCCATTTGCATGAACTTGTTCGCGACAAGATTCGCGACCTGATCAACGAAAAGCTCAAGCTTATTCGCAAGCGCGACGACGTCAGAGGCGCATACATGCGCCAGATCCGAACGTGCAACAGCAACCCTATTACGATCATGAAGGCAGGAAACGAGGACAGCGACTCGGCTTCTGAGGGTGACAGACTAATCGACCTGAAGCAACACCCCGATGCCCAGTTTCGGCACCTCAAGGGCAGATGCCCCGGAGTGGTCATCGAAGTATCTATCAGCCAAAAGTGGGAGGACGTTAGGGTCAAGGCCTACAAGCTTCTCGTCAAGTCTCAGGGCCATGTTGGCACCGTCATCAATGTTGACTATCCGGACCATCTCAACTCTCGCGAAGCAACTCTGTCGGTCTGGCGCCGGACATGGGAGAATGGCATGATGAGCCCTCGTGAAGACCTCATCCGCGAGGTACAGTCCTGTCCCTTCATTCGCTCGCTCGCAACTGCTGACTATGAACCTGCTATGCAGCAAATCTGCCGCCCGGACGGTACACCCGTCACCACCGACAAGGCCCTCTGCATCTCGCTACACGATTTCGCTTCGCCAGAGCTCCACGGCAAGACTGAGGACCTCGTTCTGTCGTTCCCGTACCGCGACCTTGGCACCGCTGTCGCCAGGGCCCGTCGCGTGGCCGATGAGTGGACAAAGGTGGACAACGTGGATCCGAAGCCGGTTCCGGTAGACATGACGGCCATCCCCGCTGAGGTGGCAGCCGCTTTTGCTTTGGACCCTGAGATGGATTAGTTGCCTGTCTACGGTATCTAAGGGAGAGAGTCAGAGACGGACAGTCAGACTAGAGCAGCCCCCTAATGGTCGGCCATAGATATGCTTGATTAGGAATAGATATGGCAGTTCTGCCATATCGCTACCACATTCAAATACGATAAGCTCACTTCTCAAATCAATAACATCCGCAATTCCAGGGGCTATCACGAACGCTCCCCAAACCAGCGCTGCAAGGCGCAGAGAAGTGATGAAGCCGAGTCTCCCGCCCAGGCAATGCGAAGGTCCGGCCGCACGAGTACAGCAGCCACGTCTTCCCAGCACGAATCAGTGGCTTGCGTGAGATGGAGGACGGCATGGACGCTGTCAGCCCACCTGTCCGCCGCAGCCCGCAACTCGGCATGGTGCTCAGCGCCGCAGTCTTGACGCAGCAAAAGCACAAAGCGGCTAGGCTCGATGGCTTCGTACAGCTCGCCTCCCCTCGCTCCCACACGGAGATGCGTCAGCCTGGCTCCCACGAGCTCGTGGTCGTCGTACTCGTTGCTGTCGTCGCGATAGGGCGCTCGCGGTTCGCCGAAGCCCGTCATCCGCCTGGCCCAAAGCCTGTTCATCTCGGGGAAGCTCAGAGATTCGGCAACGACGTTGCGCACCGCCATCTCGGGAGGCTCGGTGGCCATGAGGAGGGACATCTGCGCCAGCACGTTTGTCCACGACGTCCCTGTCTGCGGACCGCCGCTCGCGGTCGTAGCTGTCGAGCAGATGGTCCACGACCTCGGGCCTGCTGTTGCCGGCCTTCTCCTCCTCCTCCTCGCGGCAGGCAGCCACCAGCTTCCAGGCCAGGTTGGTCGCGTCCTGGATGCCAAGGTTCAGCCCCTGGCCGCCGGCCGGGAAGAACTGGTGCGCCGCGTCGCCGGCGAGGAGGACCCGCCCGGAGCGGAAAGACGCCGCCACGCGGCACGCGCTGCCGAAGCGAGACATCCACGCCGGCGAGTGGGCGCCGAGGTCGGACCCGAAGACGTCGCGGAGGTGGTCCTTGACCTCGTCGAGCGCGAGCTCCTCGGATGCCGGCTTGTGGCGGTTCGTCTTGGACAGGCCCACGACGCGGTGGAGCTCGCCGTCGATCTTGACGGCGATGCAACTGCCCATAGCACCTTGCCTGATGGTCATGGGCGCTCCACCATCTGACGGATCCTCGGTCAGGATGACGTCCGCTAGGATCCCCGTCACTAGGTGCGGGAGGCCCTCGAAAGGCACCCCGACGGCGTTGCGCACGGCGCTGTGGGTCCCATCGCAACCTACGAGCCAATGCGCCGTGATGCTGACAGCCTTGTTGCTGCTTGTCGGGTCATGATCTGCGTCAGACGTCCTTGAGACTACCTCGGCCGTGGCAACGACATCCCTGCGTGACGACTGAACCAGCCGAGCGAACCTGAGGCCCCAGGCAAACCGGACCCCGGCTTTCTCGCATGCAGCTAGGAGGATGGCTTCGGTGCGAGACTGGGGGATGGCCAGGTTGTAAGGGTGGGCGACCCCGAGGACGTCGCCGTTCAGCTCCAGAGTCGTCGGGAGGCCCCCAAAGTGCGCCCTGGGCACCCGGATGGACCGCTCCAAGAGTGCCGGGGCGAGGCCGCGGGAGTGGAACGTGTCCAGGGTGCCGGCTGACACCGTCAGAGCCTTGGAGACGCGGTCCCGGTCGTCGCGGGAGGTCTTGGTGTCGATGACGAGGACGTCGATGGCGGCGCGGCGCAGCTCGAGCGCGAGCCACATGCCCACGGGGCCGGCGCCGACAATGAGCACAGTTGCTGTGAGCATTGTGGTACTGTGGCTAGGTGTTCTAAACAAAACAAGATGGGATACTATGGGGGAAATGTTGATCATAGAACACGTAGGTCAGGTTCAGCTCGTCCAAGATAGAACAGCAGCATTGCGAAGAGACGGCCACAAGAGTTGCTCTTTATACCCTCACGCAAATTACACCGAGTGACTTGCTCAGTAGGTCTGCGAGAAGCGAGAGGCCCGAGAAGCCCGAGAGGGCCGCCATTCTCAAGGTTTGCGGACATCTCGCAGGCAAGTGAATGGGGCTGCGAACTCTCGCTATTCTTGTAAGGGTTTGCTAATTGAACTGGTACTTCATGATAATAGTTGTTCGAGTTTCAAAGCTATTCTAGTCCGGGTAATGTGTGATGCTTGCGAGCGAGAATCCCAATCTGGCATTGGGAAGCCGTGGAAAGCAGCCTAGCAGTCTTGACGAAGCGCCGAAACGGAGACTGATCACGAGTTCCAATGCCTTCCCAGCCGAATGCGAATTGGTGAAAAGAATATCATGAATTCAGCCAAATATCCTTCTATGCTGTTCTGGTCGTCGTCAATTTACCACCATGACAACGTTCATCGCCTCTAAGCTAGCCCAAAACACCAAGGACTGGCTCACCGGAAGAATCTACTTTCTCCATGCTCAATCCTCCCTCTGGCCCCTCGCAACAAACAGTCTCCTCTTGTGCATGACGTCCTCGCCCTTCCAGAACACCACCTCGCCCATGTCGCTGATGCCGAACCCCTTGCCGGCGCCGGCCCTCGCAAACACCTCGCGGATCCGCGCCTCGGAGAAGCCGTGGTGCATGACCGTCTCGGTGGCCGGGTGGCCCTTCTCGAACGCGCCGTGCGGCGCAAAGTCGATGATGAAGAGGACCCCCGTGCCGGGCCGGAGGCGCCGCACGAGCCGCCGCGCCGCCAGCTCCGGGTCGTCAAAGTGGTGGAAGCCGAGCCCCACGGCCGCGACGTCAAAGTCGCGGAACTCGGGGCCCGACACGGACGCCGGCCCGTCGTCGTCGCCCTCCAGGAGGTTGGCGGCGCAGGCGCGCATCTCCTCGGGCGGGATGCCCTGGTTCGCGGCGGCGCGGTTGTAGGCGTCGACCATGCCCTGCGAGAGGTCGAGGCCGATGCACTGCGTCGTGTAGGGCGCGAGAGCCTTTTTTTTTTTTTGGTTCTTCTGTATTAGTCAAGTATCTAGATGATGGGTGTTGGATAGAAACTCAAGACTCACCCTGCTCACGACGCCCGTCCCGCAGGCGTAGTCGAGCAGCCGGACCTGCCTCTTGGGCTTGCCGTCGGGGCCCTCGTTCTCCTCGTCCTCGCCGACCCAGTCGGCGCCCAGGAAGTCGAGCCGCGAGCGGATCTCTCTGATGATCTGGTCGAGCGTCTTCTGGTGCTTCCTGTCGTAGTCGCTGGCTTGCTCGCTGCACACGCGCTTTAGCATCCGGACGACAATGAACAAGGCCAGAAGGGGGAGAGACGGGTGAGAAACCTACTCGAAATACTGCTGGTTGGCATGTGTGCCGCCATGGCCATGCCCGTGATGGTGATCATGTTGGTGGTGCTGATCGTCGTGCGCCATGTCTGCAGCCGGCCCTTGGTTGCTGTGATCTCTTGTGGCGTCGAAGTCGTTGAATTGAGGAGATGATAGTAGCTGCCCGACAATCTCCACAGTTGCGTTGGCGTTCTTGTCAGGTGTTGTCGTCGTTGTCGCACAGGCGTGATGTATCAATTGAGCTGCAGTGAACACTACAAACCCAATTCTCATAATCCCTGTTCTGGATTTGAAATATAGCTTGTCAATGACGATTTACTGAGTATAAAGCACAGTTCACCTTCTTGGGCTGCTCTTAAATACGGATTCCATGACCCAGGAGACTTTTCGGAGACTTTACAAACACTTTTTCTTCCTTCTCGTACGAGAAGCTTCGCCCGCGATGAGTCGAACATCAATACCAACAAAATGCAGAGGATATTCACGTACAAACTTCTCGCCACCTGGGTGTCCAAAGACCAGAAGAGATGGGGCTACTGAGGAATCATAGATCGATCTGTGGAGTTTGGATCTGTAGCTCTGCGGCGTGATATTAAAGTCCCCAGACTCCTTCACAACCACGAAACCTGGAGACCAGTTCCCGCCCAAACTCACCCATTCACCAAGATATTCAAAACAACCTAATGCGAATACACACTCTCTCAGCAGCCTCACTCATTATTCCCCATATCACTCTTTCGTATCGCACATGCATTGCACAGCGAAGGATAGCCATCTTACATAATCCTCCCACCGCTCCAGTCGCTAACCAGGCCTACTTTACTCCGCGGCCGCCCCAAAAACCCCAGTTAGTTGACCACTTCAGGCCACCCCTACCATTAATCGGCAAAGGGCAAAATCCCCTAAAGCCCCCCACTAAAACCAACCACTGCACCCGCCAAAAAACCCCCCTGGACGATGCCACTAAAGCGCCCACTAATCCGCGGAGCTCTACTTGTACAGGGGCCGCAAGCGAACCTTCCAGGCAGGGGCTCAGCGGCAGCAACCTTGAACAGCTCACCATAGCTTAGAAGCCCCAGTTTGCCAACAAAAACAGCGGCGCGCTACGAACGGCAGCTTTCCCCAAGCGGGAAGCACCCGGATGGGTGACCGACCTGGTCAGGGTTCACGCTCACATCGTCAAACAAGGGCAAAAAGCAAGCCCTTAGGCCCGTCTTGGAAATGTCTTCGTTGCGATGGAACCCCTTCCTCGTTCCACCCTCAAAAGAACAGGGGGGAGAGAGGGGAGGGGGGGGGGAAGGGGAGGGGGATCTGATGCCTTGCCCTGCTCAGAAAATGCCAGGGCAGAGACGAGACATGAACAGGGCAGCAGCCCAGGAAGGAGAAACAGAAAAGCAACAAGGGGGGAGAACTCAATGATACGATATTCGACGTGCCATATCCCCGGCTATGGCCAAGGGGGGGCATAGGACCTAGGCAATAAGATGTAATAGAAAGAAAACCCCTACCCGCCCTTCGAGTCGTGCAATCCATCCAACGGCATCACCGAGAGAGAGCGCTATCGTCAAAGCAAAACGAAGCAAAGCGAAGCAGGGCGCAGGGCGGACGCGAGCCTGACTGACCACATGGATCGATGCCGCAGATTGCGAGCCCGACGACACGCCGTTTGTCCAAGAGCCAAGGCAATGCCAAATCCCATGAGCACTTACCGAACCACCCCAATAACAGCACACCCCCCGCCGCCCTCCACCGCCACCGCAAAACCCAGTTGTCCTGTGTAAAGCAAAAATCTCCGATTTGCGAGACATGCCTCTGTGTACCTACCTACCCTCTGGGCTTGCTTGATCTGCTGGGTGTGCATGTTGCACGCCTGCGTACGACAAACGGCACGGTACGGAACGGACAGTCGGATAGCTACGGCACGAAGCAAGAGCTTCGAAGCCATCCATGCACGCCCTATCACCAGCAACACCCGGCATCTGCAAGGCAAAGAAACCTCCGGCGGGAGAAAACAGCACCTTGCCAGGATTCTGTACACAAACAAGGCAGCAAGTTCCCGGGGCTGGACCCCGAAACGCCAAAATCCCGTCCGTGGAAAATACAACTACAAGGAACTCAATCATCCTTCGTTCACTCCCTCCCCCGGCCACGGCCACACACACCCCCAAAACGGCCTGACCAGGCCAGGTTTGCTCAAACGAGGTTGGGTGCAGATGCATGTGCGAAAAAAAAAGCACCTTTGTACAAGTAGAGATAGGGCGTGCACGGGAAAATATGTAGACAAGGGGAAAACAGCATCATCATGCAAGGACAGCCTCAGAATACTTCCCAGCTACACAGGCATGGAAGTCTCGCTCGTTTCCCTTGCAAACGCATCTGGAACCCTTGTCCAAAGCCCGGGACTCGACTGCCATGTCGTGTACCGGGTACCCCCATTGCCCATCTCCTCATCTCAATCGACTGATTGATTGATTGATTGACGTGGTGCAAGGCCCCAACAAGAGCCGTTCACACAAATTGAGAACGTGATCTGCCGGCACTGCAGGCAGTGGAATCGCGAGTTCATTAAAACATCAACGGAAACAAAATCCACAAAGCATTGCCAGGGAAGGGGACGGGAAATCATTGTTTGTCCCAATGCAGGTGGCCCCAGTCCCTCACTCACACACACACGGCATACCCAGTCTGGCGTAGCACGTAGGCAATCCTCAACGCGGACGGACGGCCGCTGGTTCGCGACCCAAAGCTGTTCTCCGGCAAATGCAAGGACAGCGTCGCAGTTTGGCAAAGCGCTCTGGCAGGGCACCGGTTGCAGGAAACCCAGTCGAGCCTGTCCAGAGTGTCACCGCCCGTGGAGAAAGCGAGAAAAGCGAACCAAGCCCGTCCGGCCCCCTTTTCTCGCAAGAAAAGAACAAGAGCTTGTGCCAGGGAAAACCAAACCAACACCACCACCACCGCCGCCGCCACCCCTCCCCTTTCCCTAAAGGAATAAAAGAGGTCGAGACATGCATGGATCCATGCATGCATGCATGCCCACCGACAGAGACGTACCCCAGCAGCGGCAAGTCAGGGCGGAAGGGACGGGCGGACGGGCGGGATCGATGGGTTTTTGTGGATGATCCAGCTGCAGGCCACCACGCATCGGTCCGCGATCACAAGGGGACTCCCACCATGCGGCCCAGGCGGCTAGTGCTGGATCATCGAATCACCCACCCCCCTCCATCCTCCTACCCTCCCCCCGTCCACCCCTACTAGCCTGTCAAAAAACCAAAACCGCACCAGCAGGCAGGTTCCCCGTGGTGCTAAAAACACCACGGGCCATCCGTCAGGCGGTACGCTTAGCTGCGTACAGCAGCAAGGAAGGGACGGAGCCGAGGGAGGGCAATCAATGCACGAGGCCCGAAGCGGCCGTCGGCGACGCACGCAAAGTGCCCTCTTCTGACGCACGCCCCCCAAAGATAAAGGCAGGCGCCCAGCCAAACAAACGGGAATCGTCATCGGGCCGGGGGGTGATACGCGCTCCTCGACTCAGATGGTGCAACCTGCCCTGCTCTGCGGCCCAAAACACGGCACGGGTGATGCAGCTGTCGACGAGAAGGGAAATGCGTCGGAAACAAAACCGGGAGCGAGCGGCTGTTTCCACTGTCTCATAAAATGTCAATTATGACGATTACTGTCGCACGCTGTAAGAGGGCGAGAGATGAGTGGCATCCAGCAGGATGCACGACGCTCTGGTTGGGGTTGGCATTCCCACCGACTGTACAGAGGACCCGCACTTCCTCATTGCGTCCCTCGTGAACAATGGGCGGAATCGCCAGTATTATTAATAATGCCCGATATTATGCATGGGACGGGTATTCCATAGATTGAACATCCCAGGTGCAGCCGTCTTTTCGCGTGGCAATGTTGTGCGTTTTGGCCACCGCGCCAGAGCAGATGACGCCCTGCAATGTGCTGAGATGGTGATAAATGCAGCTCTTTGCAGTCGGGTGTGCCGTCGGCGCATATCTGTTGGCTCCAGGGCTTCGGATAACACGATCGCCAATATTATTCCGTATTGCCTGTCCTTAGGTCGAGGCGAAAAAGCATCAATCACTGCGTTTTGGAGGACCCTGGTATCCCGCTTGGCCATGTCAGATACGGTTGCCGTACAGAACAGACCGTCATTTGGACATGCCGCAAAGGAGGGCTGTTGCGTTGATGTTTGCTTTCTGCACATCCAGCGGACCGCTCCTGCCACCTCGCATCCTCACACAGCATCAGGACGCACGATGTCCTGTACGCTCGTGCTAGATCATGCACGCTGACAGGCACAGCCTCAAATGGGTGAATGCAGCCGTCTGAAAGAGGCATGCAGGGTAAGCTGGCGTTTGCCCTCGAGACTAAGAACTCCGATGAGGCTGGCCGACTCGCTGAACCTTGCACCGCCAATGCTGACTTGTGTGGGACGCGGCGTTCCCTCTTCACCGCCCATTTGCGCCGTTGTCTGGTCTAGAAGGCAGGTTTGCTTGCTCGGGTGACCGAGCGCGGCAGAGCGCAGCCGATGCGGAATGGTGGATGATGGTACGGGACGCTCCCGCTCGGCCAGCCGCTGGGGTGACACTTCCTGCAGCAGGTGGGCGTAGATTCGACAGATTTTGCACGCTCGCGTAGATGCAGTAACATCGCGCCCGCAGGTCGCCGGTGCACGTCTCTCACATAGCCAATGGTCGGGCTGCAGCTTGTGGCTACCTGCAATCGGCTTACTTGTGAGTGCGCAAGCCTCCAGCGGAGGCTTGCCGATGTTGCTGTTGCTACCCTTTTTACTGGCATTGCACTCGTGAATATGCCACAGCCATGCCGCTCGATTGCAGCACCAAGTGGCCACTTTGCTCCTGTTAAGGTCTGTAATCGGAGCAAAGTCCGTAATCACGACAATCAAAGGAGCCATCAGGCGAGAGAACAGCTTTGTATCTCTGGAAGATGCCGGGACTATTCAAGCTACCCTGTCCAGTGGCCATCCCACATTGGTCAGGTAGTCGTGTCGTGTCTCTGTCGCATTACAGGGCCGCATGCTTGGGCGCCTCTGCAGCCTGCCTTACGACCCAGCATGCCGCTGTACGCGAATATCAAAGAGGACATTCCTTTGGCACGAACTCGTTCCTGATTTCAGGTACCGATTCCAGTGCTTCGTGTCACTAGATGTAGCTTTAGGGGCCTCGGCGAGATCGATACAAGCAGGTACGGTATCCTGTGCAGATATGACCCAGCACTTGCTAGACGTGAGTTGAGATGTGAATGCCCATGTGAAAGTGGCATGGGAGCAGATAAACACCTGCATAGGTACCATGGTCGTGTTAAGACACTGATCCGTGAGGATGGAGTAGGCACCCAGTCCTATCCTGGGCAGTATTGCAAGACTAATAACACCAAAATTAAAGGGCTCTCGCTCAACGGATCGCAAAGAGATGACGTCCCTGAAAAGCCATGGGCACATTCGTGATCATCCACTGCCACAAACCTTACAAGCAGTGGTGTTCAATGGGGAGCGAATCCCGCTCAAGGTGGTGTAATGATCAGGGAGATGGCTCGAAAGGCCGACACCAGACTCGAATGCGTCAATACCCAGAGCGGCACTGCCACAGGTCCGCTGGACTGAGCAGGAGCTCAACAGATAGTGCAACAGGGAGTTCAATGTCATGCATAAGCCCGCGGCGGTGGCGGAGGAGAGCTGACGGGAAGGTCCTTTGGCGGTCCACTTCTTAGCAAACGTGGCCTTTCTCCGCGTCGAAGCGTGGCCTAACGATGTGGTCATCGGACTGGGGCCAGGCCATTATCCCTGCATGATCTCCACTGGAGGTCATCTCAATCGTGACGGGAGGAGATTTGAGATTGAACGAACAGGTAATAATAAGACCACGCTAGGGGGGTGAACGACGAATGGGAGCAAAAAGAGAAGCACAACCCCAGGCGGACACAACTTCTGACGGTGAGTGTAATCCTGGAAACCAGCCAGAAAGTTAATTAACTTTTTGTGTTTATAAAAGTGGGATGGGACGAGTGGCGGTGAGCGTTGGGGCGGACCGACATCAAGCAGGGAAATCATGGGCAAGCATCAAAGCAGACAGCCAGCTGAAAGAGGGGTCTGGTGGTGACAGGGAGCTGAGCCCTGGCAAAGTCGCCTTGATAGGATGAGGAGACTCGACCCCGCCAAGGTGATGTGTCAGAAGTCGTGCCGAGACCCCCATATTTAGTGATCCATCGCAGACGAGACGATGTGCTCCAGGCAAATGTACTTGTAGTTCGCCCGCAGATTCTCCATCTTGACCATAGCGCAGGGAGCAAGCAAGGCATGGCCCAGACTGCGGCCTCGAGTCACATCGAGGGCAGACCTCGTCTCGTCTCGTCTCGTCTGGGCTGCCAAAGACCAAAGGAGGCGCCCGCGACAGGGGTCGGAGTTTAAAACGGGACCCCATTGAGCGGGATGCGAGTGGAGCGCAGGACAGAATCATCACGTGATGGAGAGCGGCCGCAGTTCATTGGCTATGCGGCGCAACCAACTGCTCTGGGCTGATGCATCACACGGCCGTAAGGAGTCTTGATAGGTCCCAGGCTTGTTCGAGATGGATGCGCTAGAGTCCGATACTTCAAGGTTCAGGGTTCGGGCGATGAGGTTGTTGTCCAGAGCAACACACAAGGGTTTTGGGAAGGGGTCGCATTGCGCAATCAAGTCCCACGGCCCCGCGTCCGGTCATCGGCGCGGCCAGCGCCGTCAAGCTGTCATGCGGCGCTGTCTTTGGCCACCCCCAACTGCGAATCTGATCGCTCCTCTTGTCTGTGCGAATGAAGGTAGCGAAGCAACATTGGGTGGTCGTGTCGTGGGCTCCTGCGCTGAGTGGCGCGCCTGGCACTATACAACGCATTCAGCAAAGAGTGACGAAATGACCGGAAGTCCTTGAGCCGGCTGACGTGGTGACAGTCTCCAGTCTCCATGAGATATGATGTGTCTGATTCTGTGGCCTGGGCACTCACATGGATAGCCCTGTAGAAGTTTGTTAGCGAGCGTTATATCTGCAATGTCATCCATGGATCCTTCGGAACACGAAAGGGTGGGGTAACCGCACTATCGTTTGCCTGATCGCCGGCCTGTTCCGCCTGTCAGGCCTGGCCGCATCTTTTCACCCAGGCGGAAGGTCAACCCGGAGCCGTGTGTGGTTTCTGGTTGGCCTAGGCCACGGCGCCATGATGTTGAGCAAGTAAGCAATATAGTGACAGTGACGATTGGAGCCATACGTCAGCGACCATGCTCGGTACTTGCTCTGGACTCTCCCGTCCTTGTGGTGTTGCATTGGTGCGCACTATTGGGATCCAGCACAGCATGCCTGGTACCGAGGCAGCTGTTCTCACCGCAAGTCTCAGAGGCTTCCCGCGTTGGGAGCCGATCCGTCGATGCGACCTTCACTGTTCTCGGCCATCCATACCAGGTAGGTATTGATAGTCGATTTGGCAGTTCAGGGATCCCTGGGCGACACAAGCAACATCGTCGACTACAAGTACACGATAGAATGCTCCCACAATCTGTGCGGAACTGCGGCAAATGTCATCAAATTGACTGGCTCGTCCGAGAGCTCCAAAGTCCCCTCTGGTGTGGGAAGGAGCATTGAGGTTTTGCTTTTGTTGGTTGGTCATGTTCTCGTCCTTAGTGCGTGGTGGCCTGGTTGATCGAGCCTGCCTTGCTCCTATTTCGGCAAGTGCGGGTTGCGTTGATGTCTTGCATGAGAAATAAAAAAATTACAGAAACCGCGATGAGCAGGGAACATCCCAGTTTTGACAAGCAACCCTTTCGAAAAGGACACCGTGGATCAGGTCACATGGAAAGTCAATGCTCGCCCTTGGGGAAAATTGGGAACCATCCAATCTGGCAATGTTCCAATTGTCTCACACTTGGAATGGAATGGCTCTCCTCGCTATCGTGATGATGGTGGGTTGTTTATTATGCTGTTGGCTGCAACAAATGCGCCTCTCTGGCTGCGGAACCTCCTTGGAGAGGGTGCAGGTGGATAGAAGTGCCTAACCTGGATACATTACAGGTGCATATCTGCGTGCACGCGCGCACTGCACGGAGCCGCGTAACGAGGACTTGTGCTGGCTTCTTGTGTTGGGCTCCGTTGGGTACTCCTAATCAAGGTCACATTGGTCATTGTCTGTGCCAGCCACAGTCGAAGCATAACCAAACCCTGAAGCCTGTGCTTCCTGAGAACGCCGGCTTCTGGTTCTAGCATATCAGACGTGATCGGCAATATCGTGGGTGTCAAGCTCTGCAACAAAGTATCTACCTAGGTAGGTACCTACTATTGATCGCACCCATCAGGAGAGGGAGGGGGGATGCAAGCTACGACGATGCGCCTCTGGATGGAAGCGGCATACCGAGAGACTTTGCTTTTTGGATCCGCGCTGATGCATTCCTCCACATTACCTAGCTCCTCGGCCCCCTCCATGGCGGCGCGGTCCCAAGCAGGAGGGTCGGTCCATGTACCTAACTTGGGCCTTTTATTAGAGTAGCGACGGATCGTTCCTTTTCGTTTCCGTCCGGGACGAGCCAGCGCTCAAAAGCAAGATCCCTGACACTGAGGTGCGCGCTGATGTTCGAACTTCCCCTAGCGCCGCGAGCGGTCGCCGAGTAGCGTCGTCCATCACAATACGGACAAGTCTCCACGGTCTAGGGACCTGGTGTGGTGCAGGTGGTCATTCCTCCCATATCCGTGTGCAAATGCCGTATTGTGAGCCTGACTAGGTACTCCTGTTGACCATGATGACGCCTCCTGACATAGCGACTTGCTCTGGACAGCAGAGAGCCCACTGCAACACAGCTGGGAGGAAATCGCCGTCCAGGTTCAGACATGCTTGCCGGCCCCTTGTGTCTCTGTAGGTGATTCATACGCTCCCGCGCGTTCCCGTTCCCGATCCCGCGTCCCACTTGTGTCTTTTCCAAACAGAAACAAGGCCTCAGGGTGCTCAGGCATGTCCGGTGCGACCTTGTCTGAAGGCACACGGCAAAAGAACTCGGTGGCAATCCGAGCCGGATAGCGAGACCGACCGTGGCCCCAGCCCTCCAACTCGGTAGCCCTCAACGGAGCCGCATTTCAATAGCGCCGCCGCAAGCGCGCACCTGTGAATGCTTCAGCTGTGAACCATAGGGGGCACTCTTGACAAACCAGAATGCCAAAGTAGGCATATGAAAGATGGACGGAACATGCCACCCCACGGTGCTAGCGAGAAGATCGCCGCTAAGTCATGCCGCCACTGGTGACGGCGGGTCGGAGAGTTTCGTGGCTTCTCCAGAGAGCAATCCTAGCGACCAGAGAAAAAGCAAATACAGCGTGTAGCTTGCAGCTGAAAGTTAGGGGGAACAATGGCAAAAGCAAACATACATTGTTCTGCTGGCCCAATTTCACACGAGCTGCTCCACTTCGGCCAGTGTTTTCGCCCCGAGCAAGACGCGTGCTAGATCGGGGGAAGCGTGAATGCAGGGTGAGATCCCCTGGTGTCGATCTTATTTAGGACGCGCAAGCCGGGAAGGTTTCGTATTCGTGAAGTTCTTTTACTTGAGTTCCACAGTTGACGAGCCTATTGACTGTCTCTTTTCTTTGGCGCTTTGCCGGAGAGCTCACGACTGAACATTCCGCGTCGAAGGGGCGTAGCTGATTGGGCCTAGATGGAAGATCAGCCACATGGGACCAAACTCAACAAGTCCACCGATGCCCACCATCTGTCGATGTCTCGATCGGTGGTCCTGCGGTACCTAAAAAGCCTGGTCCGGGAGCTACGGCAATCCGATTGGGGAGCAAATCCTTGCGGAGAGCTTGGGCGAGGTTCGCGAACCGTGCCGCGACTTTGTCTGGAGTAAAGTACGTCCATCGATTCTCCAGGTTACACAAAGATTCGTTTTGGTGGGACCCCGCCTGATCTTACCTTGGCCAGATCCGTCTGGGGAGATTTGTCAAGGCACTTTGCGTGACAGGTTCGGCAGGGGGGGTAACACGAAACGGTTCACTCTGATCAGATGTCACATCTCGTATGTCGTTGTGCTGCGAGTCCACCGCCCGAGTGTTCTATCAGCCACACACAAAAGGTGTGGGCGCTGAACTTTTTTGCGAAAGGGTGCGAATATTGAGTGCAACGGCGCACACGGAGTCTCTGCCGCAATACAAGCGGCGTGCGGAATCTTGTCCTCGGGGGTGGGAGCGTACCAGATACAGATACCCCATGGTTCGAAGCGAGATTGAGAGCATACCCAGTGGCCTACCAGCCCTAGAGCGAAGCACTGTCCATGTACAAGAATGATGTATGGGAAACCGGTTATGTATGGACGGGCGGTCGGCGGGAAGAGCCTAAATGGAGCGGGCGGGACGAAGCAAGACATCGTAGCGCGCTCTTGGCGTGGGCCTGTTCGGTCGGCCAAGTGCGAACCCCGTTGCTAGTACCAAACAAGAGGCATGGCCGGGCGTCACAGGTTGGCACTCGGTCAAACTCTGTGGCGGAGTGCGTTCGATGCGACATTTCTGCTGGGTCGGACGCTCGAGTGCCAATGCGGTTGTGATGCAGGCGAGCTGGTGAGAGCCAGTTCCTTGTTCCTGTCAGTCAGGCCTACCGGGTCGCCATCGCTCATAGGCTGGGAGCACCACGTACCAGTCTGTTGGGTCGTGTCCACATGGGCTGATCTAGGGAACGATCCCACAGAGGATGGCGTCTTCCCCACCACCCTTTGGACAGAAGGCAGGTAAGGCTGATGATTGGCTGATGACTAACATGATGCGCAAGAAATGCTGCTCGATCTCTGAAGAACAGAGTCCAAAAGGAGGCGAGGGAGGGAAACTTGCTCTGGTGGAATCCTTGCTTGCAAGGATCCAAGGATCGGGCTTACCGCGCATACGAGAGCATTTGCAATGGCTTGCCGCGAAGAATAAAGCCCTGGAAAGATAAAAGAACACATGAAGGATACTCAAACACACAAGAATTGCCAGGGTAGGAAATCCATGGATCCTGAGACTCGTCCACAAAAGCGTTCTTGCAGATCAGAGGACGGAAACATCAGTGGGTAAGGCCGAGAGTGGGTGGTGCCCATGGCAAAGGCATGGCATGGGTAAGGAAAATTTGGATCGCGTGCATGACCGCCAGCGGCCCGCGGGGATGAGTGTTTGATTGATGACGCCGAGGGTGTCGATGGTACTGAGAATCAGCGAATCGTGGCCCGAGGAAGGCCTGCTGGAAAACAGGGTGATCCATGGATGTCGTGGATGTCGGGTCTGGTGTGATGGATGTACCTACACCCCGTACCTTTTTCCCTTGCTCCCTTCTGTGCGACCACCCTAGAACGTTTCCAGGCGTTGACGTACAGGTACCGTACCCCCACCATCCACAGGCCTTTGTTTGCAAAGGATGGAGTCGGAGTCGAGCACTGCCCATCGCCTTCATGCGAACGGCCAGCTCTTCCATGCTTGAGTATGGCCAGCGCAGAGGGAGAACTGGATGATGTCCCACACCACTACTTGGAACGGCGGCACTGTGGACACAGGACCACTGGCTGGGAGACGCCGACGGGGACTCCCACCCTGTTCCAGCCGGAACAGACGAGCCCAGTCCGGTTGCTGCATGCCCTCCGCCCGTCGCTTCTCCCCTGCCTGCATTGCCGCTGGGCCATCCGTAGATTGGGAATCATTCGCCCAATGAGAGGCGAGCATCCCGTCGTCCCGAGATGCTAAGGTGACGGGCTTTGTTGGTGGAGGGGGGTGGTGCTACTCGCGGGAGGGGGAAAGAGGGGAATACATTGATGTTAGAAATGCTTCTGGGATCGTCATCATTCGCAATCCCGACCAGGCACTGGGATCCGCGGAGCTACAAGGCATCTGCAATCCCCTGTCAAGATTTGGCGGAGAGGAGAGCAAGATTCATGTTTGCTTGGCGGGTGACCGCAAACTTGGTTACATGCGGTGGCCGGTAACGGACATTGTTTGCTGACGAGTCTGCAGCAAGCTGAACTGCGAAAACGGCCAGGGTCGGCCAGGAAAGCAGGAGGTGGATTCAGGACGCACGCCGAAAAAAGGCCTGGTCATTCAGTCAGTCCGCTTCGCGACGGCTGCAAATGCGCACAATTGCCGTACGGAGTTACAGAGCAGAGAGAGAGGTTCAAATTTTGCTGCGGACACATGACGCAGGTAAGACGCACCCTCGCCTGCGCCACCCAAAAGGCAAAAGAGGCGGTTGACAGAATGTTTTTTTTTTCTTATTTTCTCTTTGGTTCTGCTTATGCCGCTAGTCTTGGCCGTGCCCTTTCTGTCGCTCCCGTGTCTGCAACGAAGTGGCGGCGTTTCCTCTCTGTCATCCTCAACCGAGCAGGCAGACAGACATCTCGGCCTGGGAAGGCGTCTTGTTTGTTGGTGTCACCACACATCCTGTCATATCACCAAGGTGTGTCATGTTATTGCCCAGGCCAGTGAATCAACAAGGAAATACCTGCATCCGTGAGTGGTAACAGATTTGATCTCACCGTGGGTATGCACGCACCGGCCCGTTTTGGCACCTTGGATGGCGGACATCTCTTGTCCCTCGGCTGTCACACTTGACACATTCGACAATGTCCCTGTTTGAGCATACGCCTCCAAGGTCTTACTTTGGCGACCCCAACTGGCCAAGTGGGTAGGGATGCGTCCGCGGCCGGGGCAAGCCGTCATCACGGCAGCCACAGCAGTGCTCCACGGGTCCCACTGGGGACCGCGGCGGGCGGGTGCCGTAGTCCATTTCGTCACCCAAGCTCCCCTGAACATACCTAGGTACCTAGCTGATTTCCACAGTGCCAGCGCGTGCCAACTAGAGCACCTGGAAACCCACCTGGGCAGCAAGAAACCGACGAGAGAAGCAAGACCAGGAGCCGATTGACAGCCAACCAACCCCTGGATTTCATTTTTATTCTTTCTCGAGTTGTTTCCTTTTCGTTGTTAGTATGGGTACATTGTGTACTTGTACCCATCCATGATTACTTGCAGGGACAACACTCTGGGAGGGTTTGTACCATTAATTCCCTATAATAGACCCTGTAGCTCCGGACGCCTTCCCATTTAGCCTGGCCCCGATACCCGTGCGCGCCTTCCCTCGCTGGTGACCGCTGTTTCCCAGCTTTGTCCAATTCGTCCCCTTGCAGCTGACCTCAGCTTTGGTCAACTGAAGCCGGGCGGGCGCTCACGTCCATTTGCCTTGTCCTCGCCATCCTCGTCTGGATATTCGTCCTGAAAACGGCAATCCGAGTACAGGGCATCAAACACAAGTGAAGAGGTGTGGACGGAGGACAACTCCGACTCTCGAACCGCACCGTCCATTCACCATCCTCTTTTTCTTTCTTTTCACATACGCACACCCCTCCCCCTCCATCCCAGCGTCCGACCCTGGTCTGGTCACCGTTGTCGCCCTTCCATAGAAGCACGACGAGTGCTCTCGCGCCTCGCACCTTTTACCACAGCTGCACACCCTCTTTGTCAAAAGACCCCCATCCATCCGGCGGTAGCCAGCCAAGTAATGGTCAGAGTAGTTGACGGGTTGTTAGCAGAAATACTTGACTATTCATCGAGCCCATCAGTTCAGGCAGTGCGAACAGCCCTTGCAAGTTCCGGACCAAGGATATTGATGCAGTGAGGTATCTCCGGATGGACTTCCGGCAACTATTCTGACACCCGCTTGCCAAAGCCCAAGGCCACAGGGTATCGCGAGTGGGAGGGACGGTGTCTTTCGCTGGTCATCTTTACGGGGCACATCCAGCGACATCACCCGTCCGGGACCAGCCATAAGAACACCAGCTGACGGCGAGGTCCACATCCCAACACCAGTTTATCTTAGTTGCTCCTCCCACCCCCATCCGTCGCGCATGACCACCTCGGAACGACACCTACCCTCACCATTGGCTGCTTGCCTCGATGTCCGGACCCCGTCGCGCTGCGTTGCTACCCGTTCTCATTTACATATTACGCAGCGCACAGCCCATCGATGAGCCGATTTGGAGCCCGAGCCAAGATCTTGCAGAAAGAGTCTTCTCCACAGACACTCGAGATCACAGGTGCTGCGTATGACGGCGTCCTTGCTCATAAAAGGTCTCGTCTGCGCCCCTCCTTCATTTGTTTTTGAATGGTACCTACATTAGGAGAGGACGATCTCCCGGTTGGTTGCGCGCGTTATTTGTCGGCAGGGCACTTCATCTCCTTTCATTTTTCATTTTGCTTCTTTTCCCCTGTGTTCGTGTGACATTTTCAGCCATTTGCGAGACCGAAAAAGCCGGGAAAGAAATAAAGCGAGAAAGTCACTTTTGACGGAGCCAACACATCACATATCTATACGTTTGTCCACCCCCGGCAGGAACCGATTACGTATCCGCGATATTGCACCAGAAGACAAGGGACTCGCCGAGGCGAGGAACACGCGCAGCACAGACAAGGTCCTGTAGTGTCAAGTCACCGAATTCCCGGCCGCCTCGAACCTCGAGAAGCAGGGACCCGACTCCGCCCAGGTCTCCAGGAACAATATCACGGGACGTATGCACCGGGACCATCCTTCTTGGCCACCGTTCCTGTTCCTGCCACGGTAGTGGGTACCTCGGAAGCCCATAATTAGTTCTTGGAACCCCATGCACCACCGCCTGCTTTCGTGTTTGGTCCTTTGTTCTTGATCTTTCTCACTCCTCCCAACATCCGCAGCGAGTGGCTCCAGATACTCTCGGTTCGTGGTGTTGCTGCAAACCAACAGTCAACAGCAGGGCCGGGCCCTTGTGATCCCTACTACGCTCACGAACCAAGTCCGGCCGCTTCGGACCCTTCCGCACAGCTCAAAGTTCTCGCAAGAGACAAATACAACCAGCGCATCGATTTGCTTGGGAATCACACTTCGTCGCCGCAAAACAAATATTCGGGCAGCTGAACTACTTGGCACAACCGCACAACTTGCCTTCTTGGAGCAGGTGGAGTCCTGTACAGTGTCCGAAGTAATACAGCATCGCGAGCTCAGAGACTGCGAAATACTCTCAAATACTCTCGACTGTTGGTCGCAAACACAAATCGCCAGTCCTTACAGCCGCCTATAAGACCACGTAGAAATCCTCGTCGCTTTCAAGGCCACCACTCAACGATTTGACGAACGCAGCAGTACCAGCCAAGTCGCAGCAGAGTGCATAGAACCACCAAGCGCAGTCCTTGCCTGTGTAGGTTGGCAGCCCGTCGATTGAGCAGAGAATCCAAACCATGTTGAGCAGTTCGCTTCGACTGCTCGGACAACCTTCCGCTTTTGAACCCATGTGCTGACGCGAGAGTACAGAATCAACCAGACCGACGAGTCCGTCAGACGGCACACAAACAGCTGTGTGCAACCGGGTCTGTTGCAGATCTTCCCGTCGCCTATTTTGACACAATTCCCACATTTACCCTCTCCCGCGTTCCCAAAGGCGGGAGTTTGAGAAATAGAGGGTGCAGATCCCGCGCCGTGGCATGACCTGCGACCAGAGCGGGAAACTACAGCCAGCAGCATCATCAGCAGCAATTGCGAAAGTGCACAACAAAGAGCCGTACGCGCTGACCCCCTCTCGGCCTTGTTGGAGTTCCAGTTCCAAGCCACAAAAGGGGATCGATCTGTCGCGAACAAAAACCACTACATCACTTGCAGTGTGCTGGCTTGGCGCTAAGGCACGGCGGTGGTGACCCAGCAGCTAAGGACGAAGCTAGCGCCTGGCAAGAGCTGGTTCTGTCGGCGGCCAGAGGCGACAGCGGGCGAATAAAGGCGGGACACATTTGGCGTCGACTTTCCTGCGGCCATTTCTGCAGCCGGGCAGGTGCCGCTGTGGTGGGTTCTGACGGCGTTCCATCTTAGGCGCGAGCCACCCGAGCGCTGCAAAGGGGGCCCCTCCCACGAAGCCACTGCACGCGCAAATATCCTTGCAGAGACAAGGAGGGCCTTGTCGATTCCAAAGAGACTCTTGCTCCACCCGCCGCTCCCTTCCGTGTGGTACCAGTCTAAACGGGAAAAACACCGTCGGTACGTACCCTGGTGACCCCATCCGTTACCACCGATCCCCTTGAGCCCTGGCACACCTCCACCAAGACCCTAGACGTCAAGGAAGGCCATCTCTCTCTCTCTCCACCCACACCCCCCTTCCCTTTCCCTTCTCTTCTACCCTTCGTCAGCTAGCTACCGACTGTACCCTGGCTCGCCTGGCAAGGGCGCTTTTCTGTGCATGAATCCAGTGGTTTACCTGATTTTCCCATCGTACTGGCTCAACCTACCTGGCCTCAGACGCCCACATAAATCAGGCGCTGACACAATCCTAGAACAGACTTCCTTTCCTCTGCAGTACTTTTATCTCTTCTGTCCACTACATCATCTCTCTGCCTTGTCGAAACAAGCCCACAGCTCAAGAAACCCTCTTCACATCAAAGGTACGTACATGTCTGTGCTTCTTTCTGGCTATTCGCCTCTTCTTGTCTTCGCCCGATGTATTCAACATGAAGCTTTCCCTTTCATCCTCTGCCTCGCCTGCCTCTCCCCCAAACCGAGACGTCGTAGGCCTGAGTCGACCAGTTGCTCGTGTCGTGCGGTCCATGCCGCCAAACTCAGCCTGGCTTATGCACTGTCAACGTTGATCATGCTTCACGTGTCGACGTAAGTGAGAGAAGAAGAACCGTGAGCCGGTCTCTTGAGTTGCACTCGGATTGTTGTTGTCAACTGTCCCCTTCAGCAATACCTGCTGACTCACCCACCATGACGCCCAAGTGGGAGCTATGATGTGTGATGAGCACCTATCTACCTACTCAACGACCAAGGTATACACGAGGTCTAAGGTCTATTTGGCAAGGAACCGAAAGTGGGTTCAGAAATCGAAGACAGTCGGTCTACTTCGAAGGGGGGTGGACAGAGGGAAGAGTCAGTGACTTGCTCGTCCCTGACTCTTACGTCCTGGACAGAGTTTACACGCCCCCCTTTGACGTACCAACTCGATACCTCGTCAGATCACTCGTCACAAACCTCTTGT
Source organism: Thyridium curvatum (assembly GCF_004353045.1). NCBI lineage: Eukaryota > Fungi > Ascomycota > Sordariomycetes > Thyridiales > Thyridiaceae > Thyridium > Thyridium curvatum. The sequence continues at coordinate 29,709 of NW_022156844.1, read as the reverse complement.
CTGCCTTGTTCTCTACGTCTTCTTGCATTCCAGCCAAAAGGTAGCAAGCAGCATCTAACTTAAGCCACAGATCCGCGATCAAGGGAACTCCCGAGGACACGAAAAGAGGATCAGACTGATCTTTGCGGGCACGCACGGCTTCGCTTGTGGGCGCATTCCAGTCAAACTCGTCCCTTCGGCCAGGACCCGCTGGTCGTCCCAATTTCTCCCATCTGTTCCTTGCATTCCTCCCACAATCCGCTCTCCCTCAAGAGATTTACCCATTTTCTTCAGAACCCCCTCCTAAGCTTGACACTCCGACCAGCCTCTGGAATTCAGCGCTGAGATTACTCGAGCGTTCCTGATCTCTAGCGGCATTCTTTGTACCTGGACCTGCAGGTCCCGCTACGTTACCGACGGCGCTCACCCGCAAATTTTTGTGTCGACCAAACCTTGCGCACTCGAACCAAGGCAGTTCCCGCCCGCTGCTAGCTGATCCCCACCTCCTTGCAGCAGCGTAGGTACTTCCGGCTCTCTGGGTTTGCGCTCGCGGAGAGACAGGCTATTAAAGGCGCGCCGGATCCAGCGGCCCTCCCACCCTTCACCATTTGTTGCATTATTATGCGGGGTGCTGCCTGGGAATAATTCTTGCCGCCAATAATTCTCCAAAAAAGCACACACAACCAACGTTGACGATCTCCATCTCTGAACTGCAACAGCCAACAAGCGCAGCGTAGCAGGGCAAGAGACATCAGACACTGGCGCCTTTTGCTGTTCGCCGCCAGAGCATGGCAGAAGACCCCCGTGGCAAAGGACTTCCGAACATCGATAGCGAGGAAGAAACCCAGTATCCCCCACCTTCAGAGGCAGAGGAACGACCCAAGAGTTACCAACTACCACCCATCCCAATGGCGACAGGCATGACGCTCCCATCCATTAACGACGGCTCCTATGGGCCCCCCTCCAGCCGCTATCCTCCCCCGGAATCAACATCTCGGACGCAGTATTCTGGGTCACCTAGCAATCCCAACGGTTACCAGCCTCCTTCGGGGGGCACCTATCTACCACCCTTCCATGCACTCGCCGATCAGCGTCCCGCGTACGGCAGCGAGTCGCGAGACTATCACCTAAGCCAACATGGAGGCCAACAGCGACCTCCGTATGGACAAGAGCAGTACCACCCTTACAACGGTTACCCCCCTCACCAGGGGCCGCCCGGACCTGGGTATGCGGCTTACGCGGCGGACTATCGAGGAGCGCCCGCAGGACCTCCTCCTCCACAAGCCGCCCCGAGGCAAAGAACCTCAATAGCCTGCAGATACTGCAGGAAGCGAAAGGTCAGTCGACTCGTACCGCTGAGCAGTGAGATTTGATGAAAATAGGTTGTAGTGTGCTGACTTGACGGCAACAGATCCGATGCAGTGGCTATGCGAACACCCCAGAAGGAAAGTGCACAAACTGCAAGAAGACAGGGAACGACTGCGTTTTCCAGCCTGTGTCGTCATCAGCTTCGACGGCTTTCATTCCAGTCTCGGCGCTTCCCGGAGGTGTTCCCCCTGGAACCCCTTTGTACGGTGCCTTTGGGCAGCCGCTCCCCGGCTCTCATCAAGCGGGCGGTCCTCCACAGCCTGGGTACGGACGCCCCGCGCCGGCCGGATCCCAACAGGACTACGCTCTCCCGTCACCGACTGGCGGTGCCTATTATGGGCATCCGGACGATAGGGGCCAAACCGCGAGGCGAAGACCCCGGCCAGCTGAGGACGAACCCGGGATGCGTCTTCCCCCGCCTCATCCGTACGAAGAGGACCCTAGAGATCCTCGACGCCGTTCTCCGGCGTCGGCTCCCAGCAACACTCCGCCTGCGAGTTATCACTCGTTCCAGTACGAGCCGGAGAGGACGCCGACTTCGAGGCGCAACAGCCCTGGAGGCGCTGCCCCCGCGAGCGCTTCCAGCTCCAGCCATCCGATGAGCCTCGGAAACCTGATGGACCATCCACCACCTGGCGGCGGCAATGACATCGATTCGAGCATGCTGGGACGTCTGAATCGTCGAGGGTAGTGGTCGTGGCCAATGTCGATGAGACTGGAATAGAGGAAGGAAGGGAATCCCAAGGACACACCCTGCTTACTTTCCCCCCCGTTTTGGAGTCTTCGCGCGCCAGGTGTCGGCTTGATCGAATAACCCTATCTGGCCATCCCGGTTACTTGTTCTCGAATTGTCTGCGCGTCTTTCCGCCTCACACTACAGTAATTGTTAAACGGCTTTCCGGCACTGTGGCCGCTCAAGATGCGCTCTACTTTCTTCATTCTTTACTCGGCGCTTGCACTCGGCGCAAGCAGGCGATATCCGGCGCATTCAGGGATCGAGATCTGGCATCTCGATGGGTTTTTCAAACAATGGAATGCTCAAAAGCGGTATTGGGCTGCGACGGGTTGAATCATTGGGAGGTCTTTTGCCTGGTAGAGATGCTATACCTCATGGGTCTCTCTTGTTCTTGTTCAAGATGCTTTTCCTCTCAGAGTTTTGTTTCTGCTGCTGCACGCATCGTGGGGTTTCCTCCACATGCATATCACTATCGCTACAGGGTTCATTGCATCGCACTTCCCGCAACTTTTCTCGATACATACATTTCAGACGCCACACCGCTTTTTACTCTGCGCGTGCCATTCAGTCTATATGTTTTAGACACCGATCTCGCGATTACCTCTTCCTTCTTATTATTTGGCGTACAGCTATCCCTCTTTTATATTGTTCTTGTTCTCGGGAAAGAATGGAAAGCCTCACGGCAACACTTGCTTTTGTACTTTGATATCATTATCTTCGTTCTAATATGGAGACGCAGCCCTGGTATTGTTTTTGTCTTTTTGTCTTGCAGATTTGCTTCTTTGACTGGGCCAAGCGAGTCGTTTTCCCTAGCGCGAGTTCACTTCATGGGAAGGGGCCTGTATTGAGTTCGTCACTCGGGAGGGGGAAGCGGCAGCTACTACATCTTGGGATGCTGGTGCTTCCTCGTCCAAAATCATAGAGCATTTCATACAACTCATTGTTCAACTGTTCATCTTTCCCGTCATCAATACCCTTTGGGAGAGGACTTGGCCTGATGTGATGCTAATTTCTACACGAGCGAAGAGGGAAGCCCGAAGGATGTCGGTTCTAGGACAGCCGTGTTACGATGGCGGACCATGGCGAGCAGCACACTCGAGCTTGGAACCAGTTCGTGGACTCACACGCTACTACGAAAGAGAACAGAACAGTCTCCCAGCGTCGTAAGCGTTCGCTACCGCACCAGGCGTTGGTCTGGGAGGAGGGACATGCATTAGGTGCGCCGGTTGGAGCCGTACGGGTGGGAGGGTTGGCTAGGATGCCCCTCGTTCGACACGAGCAAACCTTCTGCCCCTCCACACTCGAACTTGTTTGTCTGGGTTTGTCCTTATTCCCCGTTTTCTTGGCACTTTTTTTCTTCTCTCTCTTTCCATTCTCGCTAACCAGGTGCAGTCATACTTATTCACCTGCTGGACTTTTTTTTCCTTCTCGGCGCACGACTACTACCCCCCCGGGGCCGGATCTGGCGCGGCGGTCCTGAGCTGCAGAGCGGGCCGCGACTCGCACGCCAGCGAGGCTTGTTGACGCAAATGTCTCAGCCAAGGTTAACTCTGTCAGGCGGGCGGCCGAGGGCGGATGCCGTCACCTGACTCCATACAACGTGCGGTACCTGCAGCACGAGTCGAACGAAAAGACGGATGCGTTGCGGCCCTCTCTGCCTTAGGGGCAAGGACCCGGCTCCCACACCCCACCCGCTTGCGGTCCTGCCCTCCCACTCCCACCCCCCCTCCTCTTCGCTTCCTCTGTTTCCCCTCTTTCTCACATTCCAGCCAGAAGGGGGGTGAGCTCGATGCATAGGTGGTAAGTACCCATGCTGACCCCTCCCACGTCCGGGACTGGAATGTGGCGATCCAATCGGAGAATGGGGACTCAGGGGGCCACCGTCTACTTAGAACCAACATCACCAGCGAGGGCATTAGCCCTCCTAGCCCTTTTGTGCGGTGCTCTTCCCCTCGTTCGTCTGATCTGAGAATCTGTCTACGGGTGATAGATACGTGGAGAAGGGTGTGTTGCTCGCAACTATCTCGCGCTCCTATTTTACACCTGCTGACCCCCCCAAAGCCTCCGGCTTTGGCTCCGAGAAGACTCCACACCCTCCTTCTTTAGGATTCTTCACATAGTGTGTGTGTGTGGCGTATGTGCTGATAGCTATTTGCAAACGGCGCTCGCCTATGTGAACTCTGACAGTATGGTACACCTGTGCGGGCAAGAGGGGAAGAAGTAGTCCCAAAAGTGAGAAAGGGGTGTGTGGAAACAAAGGATTGCTTTCCCTCCTCTTTCTTTTCCCACTAAGTAGGCTAGGTCCCAAGTGTTGGTCTTCCTAACTTGCTTGGTAGCATGGGCCGCCGCCGCCTGCTGCCGTCTCTCCTCTTCTTCCCACTCTTCTTAGGTCATTTTCCCTTTCGCCCACTCCCCGCTCCGAACAGCGGGCGATGGCCCGTCGACAGACACACTGGCTTGCTCAACCATAACCTGCCCTAAAGTGTTCGGCGTGCCCGCCCTGCTGGGTCGCATGGGAGGAGAAGGGGCGATGACGCTATTGGTTTTTTCTACCCTGTCCGTATCCGTGGTCTGCTACTGGTTGGGAGAGGCTGTGTAGAACCACCTACATGCGCATGCTGTATGCAACAGCGTTGGGGGATGCAGCAGCGTCGCATCCCAGCTGACTCTCTCTGTAGCTGAAAGCGCGGACGGGTGTGCGGGTGTTAGACCAGCCCTCCTGCACTCCGGAGCTGAAAGAACTATCGGCCCTGCATGCATGAGCACACACACCTTTTCGCTTTTCTTGCTTTTTTTAATTGCTTATTCACCGGTCTGTTTGGCTTGTCATGTGATCTGGAGGCTCTGCGGAGGTGAAACGACGTCTCTCTCTCTTCTCTCCTTCTCTCCTCCCTTCCCAACCGCTGAGGCTACAAAAATGAACATGGGAAAACTTTTTAGTGAGTGATGGTAGTGCCATCGCTTGTGCGTGGTGAGCAGGGTTCTCTGGTCTTGGGAAAAAGACCGGGAGGCGCGCGAACTGGCATCATCGCTGCAGCTGCCATGCCTGACGGGCCGCTCCTTTTTACTCCTCCCCTCTCCTCCCATACTCGAACGAGTTTCTGCTCTTCCCTAGCCCTAGACGGCCCCGAGCGGTGGACGGCGCCCTTTCTTTTTCTGGGCAGAAGAGACCAAGGACCAGTCACGCTGGCACACCCGTGCTCTCTACCCTCTGCCCTTTGTCCACTTTTGCCCCTCCGCACCTACACCATCCCACCCAATCGAAGATCGGACGGTGAAGGCCGGCGACGGTTGAGGGGGTGGGCTCGGGCATTGTCAGTCGCAAAGAAGAAGGGGAAGGAGGCGGATGGACAGCGGGCAAAGGTGTAAAGGTCACGCCATTCCCGGCCCCATTGGACGAAACGGGGGTTAGGTCGCCGACCCAGAGTCTCAGATTTGAGCCTATGAGGGAAGGGTGGGAGGAGGATCCAGTCCGGCTCCAGTTACCCTTCTTTCTCCTCCTCGCTAGTTGGCCGTGTTGCTCGATGAGATCGGGAGGGGAAGGATGGGCAGAGAAAGGAAAAGACCCGTCGCGCGGGCGGTGCGAGCCTACCTTCGGAGAGAGAGAACAGGGTCGGTACTTCCAAGGATGGCATCATGAGGGAAGGGAAGAGAGATACCTAGGGTGCAACTCTGGTTCCCACCCCGAAAGTGTATTTGGAAGAGTCGACCCGTCCCGAGGACCTTTTAGAGTTTCTGCCTGTGCTGCTTGGTCATGTCCAGCCGGCACAGCCTGGGGCTCTCTCTTGGGGGCCAGACACTGGGAGTACACCCCCTTACCTCGGTCAGCGCCAGGTCAGGGCAGTCTACCCGCTGGAGGTGGTCCTTAGGGGGGCCTTTCAGCTGAAAAGGCCGCTGGAAACAAGCTCGCCGTAGCTGACGGACCCTCCCCCTCCTATACATCCAACGCGATACGAGGCGAGTGCTTGGGAGTCTCTTTGTCATGAGACGGTCACCTGGCTCAGTCCTCTACGCTCCGGCCCGGAGACGCTGGAAGGGAAATTGGGCTATAGTGTTTCGCCAAGAGACCATGGCACTGGACACATCCGTGATCCCAGCGGATCGAGCCTGGCCGGATGGCAACGCTTTTTGGCTTTCGGTTCGGAAGATGCTTGCTCACTCGAGTCAAGCCCTCATGACTCATATCGAGATCAGGGCCGGAGACAAGAAACGGCCGGAGTGAGAGTCCGATGCGAGAGGTCAAGGGAAGGGCCGTGGACACTACTACGGCGACGAGGCTTCAGCAACTCAAAAAGTTCATGATGGAAAGCGTCCTTTTCACACACAGACGCTAGTCTGGCCGGTACACGGTCAGTCCGGTCGTTAGGCCGCATGCCCAGCCACTTGTCTTTTTTTTCCCTTCTCTGTCACATTCCAGTCGCTCGGTACCTTGCATGACAGCCCCAGGCCGTTCTTCGGAGAAGGAAGGGTAGGGGGGTTTAGGTAACGAGCGGGCGCCCGCGGGCGGGCTTTCCTTGACGCTTGACAAGGGCACCACGCGAGATTCCTGGCGGGGAAAGGGAAGGGAAGGGCGGCGCAAGCAAAAGCGCTGGCTCCCCCCGTCTCCCGGCAATCCCGTTGCATTAGGGCTGGAGGTGGCCCGACCTGACCTGTCAAAAGGATTTTGCATGGCATCTGTGCGTTTTTTTGGCCCGCGCGCGCACATCACTTTGATATCATGCCGTGTGTTCCATGGGAACAGGAAAGGCAAAGACCTGATTATCTGATGATGAGATCTTGCCAGACTTATGACGATAGTTCGTCCACTCCGGCGCGCCCCCAGCCTCCCTATGGATACCTACATGGAGAGAGATGCGACTCGGATACTTCCTCAGGTCGTGTCGACTCAGCTGCTGTCTCTCGCACCTGATTCACATACCCTGCGAGAAGAGGACGGATGGCTTGCCGAGGAGGGGACAGTAGTCATGACAAGCCGTGGAAGGTACACGTCCCAGGCGGAGAGGAATGACTCGCCGCGTGTGTATTTCTACGACTGGAATGCTACGGTGACGTCTTTTCCCTTACAGGCGCCCCAGTGGGCAAGCGAGAGACATAACCACAAATTACGAGGGTGGGTCTTGCGCTCCGACGGTGATTGGTCCCGCGCAGGGGGCATGTTCGGTGGCTTGAGGGAATGTCTCACTTTTAGCTGCTTTTCCAAAGGGTACTTTGCTCGGGCAGGAACGTGTCATGAGGGGGCGTGCGGTTAGAGAGAGGGAGAGAGCGCCTGAGACTGGAGAATGGTGATGGGAAGTACAGATACCTGCGGAGTGGAGGAGGGATGTATGCCTCTTACGGCGGCAGGGCCGGATCGCGCTGCCTACTGCGGTTGTGACGGGAATCTGTGCGGTTTTGGTATGGGCTGGTCGTTGGAGGCGCCCTTATGGCTGAAGTGCTGAAGGGAGCCGAGTCTTGTGTGCTCTGAGGCTTCACTGAGGCGCTGCGTCGACACGAGGCGGCGTGGCTGGCTACGAAGGAACGCGAAGGAATGGATTGGCAGATGGGAAATTACAGCATGGACGGAATCGTACCTATGAGAATTGCCATTCTTCATTATCCAAGAATAGAGAGTAAGTACTTATAAATATCGCATGGGATCTATCTTGCATTCTTCCCAAATAAAAGGGCACGAGGGTGCATCTGGGATAACGCACGCACAACACGCGGCCCGACGCCAAATACCACCCCCGTGTTGCATTTCGCGGCCCTTCCCTAAAATGTCTCACGCCAATCTTGCAAACAAAAAAAATAAATCGAACTGTTGTTGTTTTGCGTTGGAATGGAATGTCCTTTGTGCCCCGTGTCTTTGTGAAATGCCAAACACGCGTTCCGGCCGTGTGGTATGCATGCGAGAGGATCAGCCCGTGATCTGCCGGCCCGCAAGACGCCGCGCCGCGGCCGTCGTCGGGTGGATCCACTGCACTGGCGGGCGGCGCGATGCAACACAGACAGCTGTCACCGAGATGCGGCCCGGTGCGGCGGGGCCTGGATTTGGTTTTGGCAGGGTACAGTACGGCTCTTCTACCATCACATACAAGGCAACGCCATATCGTAGGGAACTCTTGATCCACCAGCTCACAGGAGGGCTCAATTATTGTTAAGTTATGTCATCTAAAAGAAATTGAAGCTATTTTCTTATCTTCATACCTGCTTGCCTTCAGGCTTTCCTGGTTGGACCTCATGTTTCACGTGAATCCTCCATGCTGGTACTCGACATTGACGCCATATTGCCGGGCTTGCCTTCGGCATCCTTGCGTCCCTGTTTTCGAGAAAGTTTCAACCTGTCGAGACTGCTGAGAGCGAAGCCCGCTCCTAGACCAAGCAAGGGCACAATTCCCGTGACAGCTCCTGCAGCAATGACGCCGCCCCCTGCCAGGACACCGAGGAAAGGGAGAATATTTCGCCTCATTACCTCCCTCTTCCGCAAGCGCTGAACGGTCTCCTCTGTATTCTCGATTTTCTCTCTGCTCTCGGTCTCTAGTTCGTAATATTGCTCCTTTACGTGACGTTGTTCCTCCCTCAACCTTTGGAGATCTTGGTCTCTGTTGAACATCGGCTGTGCTTGAGGTCTTTGCCGGTCATCAAGTATTGCCTGCTTTGCAGCCCAATCTGTTTCGATTTCTCTCATCGTTTCCAGGGTAGCATTATGATCAGCTCTGAGTTGCCTGCATGCAGATTGCTTTTGGTGTAGATCCTCGACCAAGACATGGTGCTGAGACTCTGTCTGCTCGAGAATGGTACGATATGCTCTCTCCCTTTCGATCATTAGAGCCTCCAAACTGACCGAGACGTCTGCCCTGGATCTGCTACCATGTGCCGCCGTCTTCTTTGGACGAGGGGTTGCGCTTTTGTCATCCGTGCACTCTTGGCCGTGCAGATCGTGGAATGCCAACAACGCCTCGCCCGCCCCAGTCTGGTAAAGCCGTTTCTGCTCAGTCACAAGCTCCGTCTGGATTCGGAGCGGTGTCAGGTCCAGTGTCTCACTCTGATCGACGATATTATCCAGGATTGAGACGGCGGAATTGGTATCTGCCCAGAACCTCCTCACGTGTGCTCCGTGCTCGCATAGACGCTGCCAATACTCGGGGATCGCTTTCAGTTCCGCTTCGGTGGCTTCCGCCTGCTCCATAAAACCGCTGTTACCACGGATCTGGTTCCACATTGTGGACACTAGGAAGATGCGCGGAGCAGCTGCGAGGCCGCAGATCTTCTCGAGCATCCTGAGGCTTCTCAGCGCCGAACCGGGTACCCTATTGTCCGATATCCGATGCAGGTAGAGCACACCGGCGACTTTGTATCCGTGGACATACACCTTGCTGAGCATGAAGGCAATCTCTTTTAGGATGTCGTCATCAGATCGCCAGGTGTCGTTGAAGCCGGGGGTGTCGATAAGTTGGATCACCTTTCCTCTGAACTCGACGTTTGAGATCGCAACTTTGGTCGTGCCTGTACACCGGATGAGCTAGCCGTACGGATGGATATCTTAACTGGCGCCGCGCCTACCGGAGCTAAGTGCATGGACAATTCCCTCGTCCTGGCCCGTGAGTGCCGAGATAAAGGTCGTCTTTCCCGCACCAGTGTTCCCCATCACAAACACCACCGAATCGGACACCGGGCGTGATGCCGACCGGACCGGGTATGGATCCATCACGTTCGCGAAGGGTCCCAACTAGAAACCCTCACCACGCGGCAGCATAACCAAGACTTGATAACCACGACTTGGGAATGTGAATGATGTCGAGACGGTAAGTATCTCGAGGCATCAGGCTCGCCGCGCTCGCGGCGAGTGTCCCATGCTCCCGTGTTGCCCCGCGGCTGCCTCCTTGTCAGGCTGGATGTGCTGTAATACAAGGCCCAGCGCCGTCAGCAGCCCACGTTTCTAAAAGTGACAATCCCCCCTTCATTCTAGCATTTCGATTGGTCTGCCTAGTCCGCAGCCACCTCCTCATGCAGAGGGAGCGAAAAGCGACGTGGCAGCTGAAGCATTCCCGTTCGCTAGCCAGGATGAGAGTATTGATAGGACCCAATCCCCGTGTTGTCAAGGCACATTACAGTTGCACGGCAGCGGGCTGTGCTGGCGGAGGCGACGTCCAATGTTCTGCCTCACTGCCCAACGGCATGACATCCGTCCGCGCCTCATGCAACGCGACGTGTTTCAATCACAAATTGCACTTTTCCAGGGCTGGCTGCCTACAAGGTAGATAAACGCCAAGATTGAGCCAGCTATATAAATGGTCAAGAAGCCAGCCTGATCATCTCCAGGGCGTAAAAAGTAATACTGCTCTTTTCTTGCATTGCTCGTTCGTTTCTGTCACTCCTCCCCTCTTTGACTCCCCTGTATCCCCTCGCCGTAGCAAACCGCTTCCATGGTAGATATCAAATCCTTCGATGGTGCTTCGAGCGACTACGGAAGCGATGCTGGGCCCTGGCAATTCGTAGCTGCTTCACACTTGGGGCAGTCTCGGAGGCGCGAGAGGGCTGATCGTCCCCGGCAGGACAAACCCGAAGAGATTTACATCGCCGTCATGGGGATGACAGGAACTGGAAAGAGCACATTCATCTCCCACTGTACCAAGGAAACGCCGGAAATTGGCCATGGCCTTAAATCTTGTATGTCACGCACCGGCTGTCTTGGAGTCTGGGTACTAACGGTTCTCGATCCGCAGGCACCCAGGGAGTGCACATCTACCAGTGCCATCTGTTCGCCGATGTGAAAGTCTTTCTCATCGACACCCCGGGTTTCGACGACTCTCAGCGAACCGACACCCAAGTCCTTAAGGAGATTGCCAACTGGATGACGAAATCGTTCCAAAGCAAGAAGCAGCTGCAGGGGATCCTATATCTCCATCGCATCTCGGACACACGCATGGGCGGAACCCAGATGAGAAACCTCCTGCTGTTTAAGAAAATATGTGGCCCAGACGCCCTGAAAAATGTCCTTCTTGTGACCACGATGTGGGACAAGACCGGAATGGAAGATGGTGAGCGGCGAGAGGCGGAACTTAAGAGCAGAGAAGAACATTGGGGCTTCATGATCGAAAAGGGGTCTCGCACCGTGAGACATTACAACAACGAGACCTCTGCAATGGATATCCTGGCCGAACCGGGCTTTGGGGCAGACTCACCGGAGGCACAGCCTCTAGCCATCCAGAAGGAGATGGTCTACAATAAGAAGAACCTGGATGAAACAGACGCTGGAATAGAGCTGCAGAAGGAGTTCACGGAGCAGTCGCGGAAGCTCATCGAGGAGATTAGAGAACGAGAGGTTGAGCAGCAGGAGCAGATGAAGTTGGTGCTAGAGAGCCGTGACAAGGAGGTTCTGGAGTTTATCCATGCGGAACAGGAAAGGAGCCGGGCACGGCTGGAGCAACTGAAGTCTTCATCGGAAGCTCTTAAAGTCGACATGCAAAAGATGCACGAGGATAAACTGAAGGAGGTGCAGAGTGAGCTGCAGAAACAGAAGGAGCTCACCCATAGAGTTGAATCCCAGCTGCTGACTATGGCAGAGAGGATGGGAACGAACCACGAGAACCACAGCAAGGCTCTTCAGGAGTGGCAGCTAGTGAAGGAGGACTATGATCGCCGGATTCAAGCGCCATGCAGCCAAGTCGATTTATTTGAACGGGCAGCCCCGCCGGACCCAGACAACCTCGATGACAACGACTCAGACCCAACCGACGATGGCGACGACGACCCAGACTCAACCGACGATGGCGAGAACCGCGATGAGGATACTTTTGAAGACGCCGAGGCGCACTACTCAAGAGATAAATACAGAAGATTTAGGCGTCACTTCCTGGATGAGTCCGTCTGGCGCGTAAAGCTGGGAACGGGGAGTGCCAGAAACAAACGAATGGCTGAATTTTGGAATATCCTACTCAACCGCAGGTACCTCCTCAGTTTGGCCGAGATGAAAGGCTCCAGATACAAGGGTCAGTGGTGGGAATATGGACTCAGATACCATAATATAGACGGCAAGCACTGGAAGGAGATGAAAGACAGCACTGGCTGGATCGACTACCGGTGCCGTGAGACGAATGAACGATTCAGCGTAAGGGAAATCCTCCTACGGGACGGCAGACACTCGAGGTGGGAGAGGCGCGTCGACGTGCATGGCATCAGAGCCTACTGGTACGACAAGGTCACGGGCGGGACGAGCCAACTGGTGCCTACTGTCTTCGAGCCCGGTCAGTGGGGGGGGGGGGGGGGGGGGGGGGGGGGGGGGGGAGGGGGGGAGCCTGAAGAACTCTGTGTTCTCGAATCGCGTCGATAAGTTTTGGGTTTTCCTGGATTTCTTGCCTAAAAGCTGAAATTGGTTTCCGTTCTAATTTCAAGGAATGTGCCTGAGGGGTGGCTTCATTCTGGGAGGTGATTAGGAATTGCGGTAAATTCGTTTCTGACAGCAACTCCCGTATAGTTCTCCATCAATACAAGTTCTTCGGTGTGCAGATAAACACAATGTTCCGGATTTCGTTCCTATAACCCCAAGAAAATGCAATGGCATTGAGAAAGTGGTGGGCCGATATCATGCTCTGTGTTTGCTACAGGAGAGTTCACGGTGTTATTGCTGACTCTTACGGTAATGTTAGTGAAGTCCCGTAGGTTGCTGGGCTGTGTTGCAGCGCAGTAGAGCTGTCACAACTAAGATAGGGGGCAAATCAAAGGTGTGTAAAAGGTTGAAGTTCAATTCCACAGAGCTACTGCAGCGATTCATGCTTTAAGAACGCGTCGGTCAGATTAGCTAAGCCTTCCCCAGTAGAGCCAGATCTCCTTCATAAAACACCCCTATATAGGTTCTTCTATTTTCTTAGCCAGGGTGGGTGGCTAACAATAAGACTTCTAGATTATATTATCACTCTACCCAGCATATTACAGCTTAAGATAAAGCAGTAACAGCTCAGAAACTTAGATAGTAAGGGAAACCCCTAAAGTCTAGATTGAGTAGGTTGGGGTGCTTGAGGTAGGTGTTTGTAGGGGGTGGTTCCGGAGCTCGGGTGAAGTTGGCAGGGATTGCTGCGTACAGAAACGTCTCGGGTATCTCTTCGAGGTCGAGTTTTGTGGCATCGATGGGCGCATATCGATCTTCCTGCCGAGCGAAGAAATAACGTGAACCCCCGACGCAGTATCACCCTACTGTGGTCGAAGATGAGATCATCGTCCGTGCATTTCCACGCCTGCTCCGATGCTACCACCTCTATCGCATTCTCAGCTGGTGCAGCCGAGGTCATGGCAGACGATGTCACCGTAGACAAGGCATGTAGTTGAGATTGAGCTGTTTTGAGGATGGAGAGTGGGAAATAAATTTGCACCGAGTACGGAGGCGGTGTGAATGACTCGTTGAACCAATGTTGAGAACTGTCTTGAAGCGTACTCGCAAAATTCTGAAGCTGTTAGAGAGCTGTCCCAACTACCATGGCTAGATCCAAAGGACAAAGGAGTTCTTACATGTGTGTCCTTCGGTATTGAAGGCTTGAGAGAGGAGTAAAGGCAGGTTGGTTTTGTGGAAGGGATGAAAGGTGGGTGAGTGTGATATAAGTATTGTTCAATGGAAAGAAATGAGACCCATAAATTGCTAGACTCGGCAACGTACGTAGTGAAGTGAATTTACATTTCACGATACTCCGATGGTGAATGTTCACCCATACCAGTTCCACAGACGTCCTCTTCTGAGCTCTTCAGCCACGAGACACCTCGAACCAGTGCAAAGCTGCTCCTACTTAAGTCTTGTCCTTCTTATTGCACACACTGCAAATCAACCCTGCAGGGGTGATGCCATCGGTGCAGTTGTTCGGACAATCGGAATCAGCCATCGTATTGGGCTCTCAAAAGGTTGTGGCGGATCTATGATCAAGTCAGATATTATTCCCATTGAAGTCGTGAAGGCCATACCAGAACATTGGCTTTTTTTTTGACAGCTCTACTTTGCCAGGGCTCCATACCCACAGTTCAACAGTTCACGAGGATCTCTGCAGTCTCCTGGAGCCGAAGCAAACAAGAATACGTCTGCAGCACTTGAAAGGATGGATCACCCATCCACCTTTCAGCTTGAACTCTGTTAGTATCCAGCCTCCCTCTGGCAGAAGACTCACGGACTTCATTCCATCAGTATTTTCAACCTCTGCGTTATTGCCATTATGCACAAGTTTACCAAGCATACAGAGAAGTACAAGACCTGCAAGGTCGGCCACACCGCCCTCATTCGCACCATTACTAAGGAATGCGACAATCCGATGAAGGCATGTTCTGTTCCGAGGCAGTCTTCGGCTCTGTGTCGAAGTCGGGACCATACGCCCTCTGCCCTTCCGAGTAAAAGGGGTGGGCGACATGCTACCCCAGTTCTCGCCAAAATGCTGATTTTCCTACTCTACCTAGGGAGGCTGAGACAAGTGCCACTGTACGATGCGGCTCGATGGGCCGCTTTGGTCCGCTCTTTGCTCCAGACTTCACTGGCTTGCCAACACTCAACTGCAGGGGGAGTTCGCAAAGCAAGTCCGCCGAGTACTAAAGCCACTTATCCCTCGAATTTTCTTGATGAACCATGAGACGACTAATACACAATCCCGCTGTTCGCAGCTTTTCCGCCCACGCCCGCATAAGACATCCAATATATCCTCCCAAAGTCGGGACTTAGCTCGCACCATATGCAGACCACCGCCATACCCGAACTTGGCTCCATCATTGGCATAGGTGCTTCATGCTTCGCGTCTATCTACGATCAGAAGACGGTCCTCAAGGGATACGAGATATGGGTAGCGGGAAAGAGGATCTCATATTTTGATCGGCCTTGCGAAGACGCCCTGCGACATGAGGAGGGCATCTACAACCACCTCGGAGAGCACCCGCAAATCCTGCGGTGTTTGGGACTCGTCAGTGTTCATGATGGTATGAACTCTCTCAGGCTTGAACGGGCACCTTTCGGCAATGTCCGGCAGTATATCGAGAGAAATGAACGCCTCTCGGAACCCCATAGGCTCCAGATGGCCTTGGATGTCGCTGTCGGTCTCAGTCATATTCATTCACGAGGAGTCCAGCACGCCGATCTTAGTTGCCGGAATCTCTTCCTCTTTGACAATTACCGGGTCAAGATTGGAGATTTTGGGGGGTCAATCATGCAAAACTCGACATTTCCTCAAACGGTCTGTGAGGAACCCAGATATGAGCTGCCTTGTCGAGGTCGGGATTTTGAGCATCGACCGGTCGTCAAGAGGGAGCTTTTTGCCTTGGGGTCGGCTATTTACGAGATCACATACTGGACGAGACCATTCCCCGACTTGCAAGACACAGAGGTGGAAACACGATATGCAAATGACGAGTTTCCCTCGTTGAGCGACGGTATTGGTGCTGTATAAGATTCAGTGGGCTGAAACTGGCAGCTGTTATGTCTCGTAAGATGTCAGACAAGTTCCTGCCTCCTTCTGAATGCTGTATGGCCGCAGATTAGGCTTTTAAATGATCTTGGAGGCGTTGTGGATGGTTGGTTGCCTCCATCCTGTGAAGCGTCTGGTCCTCTATGCCTGACAGGGCTGGAGATCTTCATTGGATTCCGGGGCAGGATGAGCAAGGGACTCGCATAATCGGCTCATTTGGGACTATGACAACCGTATGCGTTAGACAGATTGGCGCTCAGCGGGCTCACACTCTTTGCCAAATGCAGCAGGACATGTCTAAGAGTCTCAGTCTGCGGTGGAATCTACGAGCAGACATCACGTTCAGTGGTATCTCCTACCGTCGATGTTTAATAGCCAGCAGACATAACGGGCGTGGCCGACAAGCCTTAGAGGCTACAAGTGAGAACAGGTACCCGAAATGACACCCGTACATAGGTTCTTCCATTTTCTTAGCCAGGGTGGCCAAAAACGAGGCTCCCGGGCCGAGTCGCCACTCCACTCGGGTCACCATAGCTCAGGGTAAAGCAGCAACAGCTCGGGAACCTGGACGAGGGAAATCCCCAAAGTCTAGATGGAGGTGTCATACTTAGCTGTTCCCCAACTGAGGTGGTGGCGCTCTTGGGAGAGCACAAGTCTGATTGATCCTGGAGAATCGCCAGTCTCGGGCCACTTCAACAAGCAATCTGCTTCGCCAGGGCTCCATACCCACAGGTCATCATCGTTATCGTGAGACTTTTATACTCTATCGGCCTCAACAGGGGACAGGGATCCATCACCGGTTCTCACACTAGTTAACTAGGCACGCAACCACAGCAACCGAAAATAACTCCTCCTTGGCCGCGGGCCAAGGCCACCCCTGCAGCAGTGCTCAACTCTAAACCCTGGACCGCTAAAGGAAACGTGTATAGTTGACGTCAGCTCGAGGTTTAGTTGCACGATGTCTTCAATATTGAAGGAGAATCCTGCTCAAGCCTCTTCCCACAGAGAGGACTTGTGTGCCCGAGACTATCCACATTGCCCAAGTCGCTTTAGTCTACCAGATACCTCGCTAGTTGACGAAAGCACAATGACAGTAGCGCGTATGCACGGACGAGAAGGGTAAAAGTCCCGGTGATGCGATGCTTTGTCCAGGAGAAGCGCTCTCTCACTCCATACTTCAACCCATGGATTGGCGGAAGGACAGACCAAGTAGGTCTTAATATCACGATCCAACAAAACGTTTGGCTAGCATGCTCTTCACTTTCCATCCTCCCTCTTGGCATAGACTATTATATCAGGAAAGTAGTCGCAGATATATTAGGCCTGCAGGTAAAAGTACCAGCTGAGAGCGAAACTGAAACGAAGAGGGTGTGACGATTCCGTCCCCGTCTACGCGACTCACCAGCGTCATACAGGCCAACGACGACTGCCAGTTTGATGGGCGATGAGCCCAGACGTAACAGGCACATTGTTGGCCGTTCTTGGGCGACCTGACTGGGGCCGCGGGAGGCCACGGTGCCGTGGTTGCTGTCGATATCTGACGGCTGTTCGAGACAACACTGTCCCCTGCCTCTGCGCTCGAGATCGAGGTTTCTGCCTCTTTCTATCATACGGGTTGAAGCCCCCAAGTTTATACAGGAGTTCCTGCTCTCCTGCTCGCTCAAACAATTTCTGTGCACCATTAGCAAACCCCGTCTCCTGCAATCTAATCGTTCTGCATACTACGAGGGCAACCGGAGACACCGGAGACGCAGCCACAAGACGACTCGAGCACTTTGGCGATCGCTGGGAGCCTTGGCCGGGCAAAGAAGGCCTTGATGACATCAGATGTGGTGCCTCCAAGCCGGTTAAAATCAATCTTCCTGCCTTTTGATTGCATGGATAGACGGATTCCGCTTAAGAAACTGGTCTATCCAATTCTTCCCAAGATGTTGGTGGCCGGTCCCAGTGGGCAGCCAGCAACCGTTGGCCCCATCTCTCGAAGCTGGCTATGTATGGGTCGGGGGCCAGCCCTAGATCCGCCTGTGTGAACTGCCCATCGAGCCAATTGGTCCTCCTCCTGATGGCTTGAGAGCTTTTGAGAGCGTTCTTTAGCAAGTCTGGATGGGAATACTGCCGCCGTTATCGTCGCTGAAGGGTGGTACGCGGGACCCCCATGGACCGCCGCAGCGGCGTGTAGGGACATGCCTTGTCGCACGTCGTGGATCATCGCATCTTGAAGCTTGGATTCCGTGTATATTTTGAACCCATCTGCGAATAGCTTCAATTTGGTGGCGATCCCATAGAAATTGGTTGAGAATTGACGCGTTTATCGTACAATGTTGTGGAGATGGGCAAATGTAAATTGAAATTGAGGTGGTCCGCGGGGAGGCGGTCCAAGTTGTGGGGGGCCCTGTCTTAGCAGTCTAATGCTGTATCTCTATGTACCTAGGTAGCGTAGTCATAATCTCATAAACTCTCACCACTGGTACTGTTCACCCCCAATACATGCCATCACCTTCATCATCATCAGTCCTGGCGTCCACAGAAAAAAACCTCATTCTTTCCAACCCAAGTCATCAGATATCAGATATCAGAGGGGGGTACCATCAAAACACCCTACCTTCAATCAAGTTTTCAAAGCCTCTCCTCAGCCAACTCCTCCCTCACAATCATCCCCCCAAGCCCATCACCATCCTCCGCATCCGCATCCGCATCCCCTCCTCGGTCCGGGACCTCCTCTCCCTCCCGCCTCTCGAGGACGAAACACCGCTCGGCAAACACCCCGCGCGCATTCGCCGCCCTCCACGCCGCGTCCAGCCTGCGCACCATGATCCTCCTCCACCCGCCGACGTTGATCGTGATCCGCTCCCACGACGCCGTCGTCGCCGCCGTCGCCGCCGCCTTCCCTTCTTCCAGCTGTTTCCGCCTCCGCGTCTGCACCAACACCCGGAACATCCTCACCGCCTGCGCGTAGTCGGCGTCCTCGCCGCCGCCGCCCTCCGCCTCCTCCGGGTCGACGACGGTCTGCACATGCAGCGTCAGCCACCTCAGGCGCGCGAACCCGCCGCCCAGCGCGCGCAGGAACCCGCCCGCGTCGTCGCACACCGCGACGTCGAGGTCGAGCTCGAGGCGGCGCAGGGACCTCAGCTCCCGCGACAGCAGCGCCACTTGGCCCGCGCCGAGCGTCGGGCACCGCCCGCCGTCCTCGCCGCCGGCGTCCTCGCCGAAGCCGACGTGGTCCCGCAGCGCGAGCTCGCGCAGCGCGGGCGCGTGCCGCAGCACGGCGTCGAGCGGGAACAGGCGCGTGTGGCAGCGCAGGTCGAGGACCTCGAGCTGCGCGGCGGGGACGTGGTGCGCCACGAGCGCGTGCAGGCGGCGCGTGGCCTCGCGGCGGCGGCCGGTGCCCCCGGGCAGGTGCGCGCTGTAGTCCTCGGCGCGCAGGACGCGCAGGCCCGCCAGGGCCGTGGGGCTGACGGACGCGAAGAAGGGGAAGAGCGGGACCGAGAGCAGCTGCAGGTCGGCGAGGCGCGACAGGTCCCAGTGGCGCGCGACGTCGCGGCGCGTGTGCTGCCAGTTGTAGTGCCGCAGGGTCAGCGCCGTGAGCGGGGGCAGGCGGCGGCCGTCGTCGGCGGGCGACGAGAAGGCGAACTGCGTGCCCTGACCCCAGCCGCGGTAGCTGAAGGCCGTGAGCCGGCGGGAGGAGAGCAGGAGCTCCTTCAGGGCGGCCAGCGACGTGGTGCCGAGCGGCACGTCGCGCGACATGGTCAGCGAGACGAGGAGGTCCGCCGGCACGGACCGGAGATAGTGGTTCTCGGCGCCGGTGCCGTGACCGCCGCCGCCGCCGTCTCGCAGGGGCATGTCTTCTATGTAGAGTTTCGGTCTGCCTGTCGTGCCTCGGGTGTGCCGGGCAGAGAGGACGTCGGCCGGCAGCCACAGGCTACCGGCTTGGAAGTCCCGTGTGTCGAAGCGCCATCTGCAAACAGCAAGAAAAAGTTAGAACTACATACGCATGGCGGAGGTTAAATGACAAAGCAAAGTCGGGCACTAACGTTAGGGAATCCAGGAGACGGATGCTCTCGAGTATCCTCCGCACGCCCTCTGCCGCGAGCCGGTTGCCCGCTACTACATGGCGGGTGTAGGCCTCGATGTGGGCGAGGGCCCCCGGAAACCGAGCTGGAGCATCGGCTGCGACGAGTCTCTTGTTGAGCGTCACGGTGCGGTAGGCCACAGGTAAGGCTATCCGGTTAAAGCTGTAGCACACCAGACGGGCCGTGAAGACGGAGGCCAGATCGATTCCTCGTAGCTAGGTTCGTTCATCAGCAAACACAAACGTACAACAACAAACACACTCCATCTACTTGTAAGAGAAACGGCAGTTCCGTCTGAAAACCCACATATCCCCCAAAAAAAAACAAAGAGGCAAAGAGTGGGCAAAGAGTGTACATACATGCTCAAAAATCAAAGCGATGAGCTCTTCGCTCAGGTCGCCTATGGAGCAGGTCGACGCCGTAGCAGCAGCAGCAGCAGCAGCAGCAGCAGCAGCAGCAGCAGCAGCAGGGACAGCGACGACAGAAGCACGCCGGGGCAGATGCTTCTCCGTCATCCTCCGCTTGGGATGGGGGAGGAAGAGATGAGGACGGGAATGGTGCAGGTGGTGAGGGAGAGGGAGAGGGAGAGGGAAAGGAGCCGCTGCTGCTCCTGCTGCCGCGACGGGAGGTATTTCTCTGAGCATCTTTGAAAGAAATACATCGGCGAGGGGGGGGTTGTGTGGTTAGGCAGGTGTGTGGGCGCACATGGACGATGATGATATCAAGCTGTGGAAGGAGAGTAAGAGACATTTTTTTGTGGCTTGCCCCGGCCGGCGCGTCGTTGGGTACGTACCCGAGTAACTCGGACACTATGGGAAGGGTGTGAAGTCACGGAGCCGCTACTCTCTGCATATGCATGGGAAAGCCGAGTAGAGGACGAACGTAGTCAGAAGGAAACGGAATGTCTTCCCAAGAGGACATCCGGGAGGGATGTCAGCCACCAGCAACGACGTTCAAAGTTGACAAAGGACAATCTCGTGCGCGGGCGTCAAGAGGATGGACCAATGTGAGGATATGAGGTGTGATTCCGTGCTGTCAGTCGGAACCCATTGGCTCCCCGTCCCCATAAGCAAGATGACAGGTGACAGCGTGGTACCAGCGGCGGGAGCAGAGGGTTACTTACGGCAAGCCCGTCGTGGTGGGTTCGGGAAAAAAGGAAGGACAAATACAAATAGATCAGATGGCTCCACACATGTCGTCCGGACATTTGGACAGTGCAGGAGAAGCAATCCACAGCTGCCTGCGTGTGTGCGCGCGAGAATGGGGCCAGAGGAGGTAAAGGAGTACGGAGTACGGAGTACGAGGCAGGTAGGGTGGACAGTTCGTCGTCCGTGGGGCGGCGATATCTACCCGAATTACCCACAGATCCTGGATCCAGATCCCCGGCAAAGGGAGACAAGATGAGACGAAGTAGCGGTTGAGGCGTCTCTCAAGACGGCGGTCCTGCTCCGTATTGCAACCCCGAGAGATTTCGGAACAGGCTAGCACTCGGGGAGAAAGACCGAGGGCAAAAGATACGTTCCAGTGGATCACATTCAGCCGCCAGACGACGACCTGCAAGCCACTGACTGCTCGAGTGGTGTCGTAGACACTGAACGTTTGCACAACATCGGGCAGAGAGAATAGGTTGCAAAAGACATGTCTTATCTTGATCAGAAACATCACCAAGGAGAAAGGGGGGGGATGGGGCGGAGACAGTCGACGCATAGACGGGCAATTTTGCGTGAGTGTGTGTGTGTGTGTGTGTGTGTGTGTGTGTGCCCTGCAAAACGGGCGGGCATCGGTCCTCGACTTACACGGCACGCAGCGGCGGCGGTTCCGGGGTCTTGGGGCGTTGGAGGAGCGTGGCATGTGGGGTCCCGTGTCGAATCGCAAGGTTCGCCCGAATTAGGAAAAGATGGCGAGAGCGAGGCCCAGGCACTGGCACTGGCACTGCCCAGGGAGCCAAGCAATTCGACCCCACGGCTCTGCTTCGAACCAAAGCAAGAGTGGGTGCGGGACAGGACAGAACTGCCTCGAGCCCCGTGCCCATGCAAGAACCGCACTGACACTGAGCTGAGGACACAACGTGGATACAGGACAGACAGACAGCAGGGTGTTGTTGTTGATGGTGTTGACGGAGCAGCGTGTCGAGTCCATGACCGCGCCATACGGAGTGTACAAGTACTTGTACAAGGAGGCAGTCCCAAAACATGGCAGGGGCGAATCTTGGCTTGCCGATCCGCATGCCGCCCATGCATCGATCCGGGCTAAGAACGATGCTACTTGTAGTTGCTTGTAACTATTGTAATGTTTCAGCAGGGCAGTTGTCCTTTTACCTAGCAGACCAGACCACACAAGACGCGGGATCTCGAGCGGAGAGAGCACCTGTCTCTCGAGACGCAAAAGCCCATTGCAGTGCAGCGGGGACGACGACGGTTGGTCTTCGCGAGACACAAGTACAAGTAGTGAGCCACGCAGAAGATCCGTGGCTTGCTTCGGTCTTGCCCCCGGATCCGGCAGAGTTTACGAATCAGCAGAAGGAAGGTTCGATATGGTTCGCTCGCTCCACGACGGGCGGTCGGAAGCACTTCCGCCTGCAAATATCTCAACTCCGTTGTCCAGTAAGCGCGTGGCAGCACCAGCCAGCCTTGGGCCGTTGTTGTTTTACAAGTAACTAGTCCCCGTATCTTGCGCAGGGCGGCGTCCCTGAAGATCCAACGGTCGGGAGTGGTGAAGTGGTAAACGAGGGTTACGGACGACCCAGCACAGGGTTCACCCGTCCAATCGGCTCGTCTCAGGAATGTCGCAAAAAAGAAGATGTCGAGGCAGGGCAGGCAGGGCAGGGCAGGGCAATGTGGGCAAGCCTGTTTCGAGTGCCCATGCCCATGCCCGCACAAGCCGCACTGGCGAGCAGCGAACATGCAGACAACGAACGGCATGCACAAGTTGTCTAACTAGGGGTTGAGCGGGCCCTTCCAAGGTTCTTCTTAACTCGAGCGGGCTAGGGTTGCGATTGGACGGGCGGGCTTTTGTCGATCGGGGGAGAGGAGGGAGGGAGGGAGGGCGGCCCAGACCGCTGGTCCCTGGGAAGAAAGCCACGCTGCAAGCCCTACGGAAATTGAGAAGAGCGGGCAGAGCACGGACAGCCAAGGATGTCACGGGATACAAGTGACTACAAGTACAAGAATTAATCTGAAGTTGCCCCCGCAGAGCCCCTGAAACCCTCCCCCCTACAAGTACCTACTTGTACAGAGGGGGGCACATGGAACAAGTGTCGGTCGGGGTTCGTTAATGATCGGCATCAGGGCGTGTGTCACTAGCCTGTATTGTAGCATGATCATGGCTGTCTCCATTCCTCGACTTTTGGTCGCGGACTCAGCAGCATGCCCGTCGTCCTGTTTAACTAATACGGATAGCTACTTTGTAGGCGCAGCCGGATCATTTCGTCCGAACTCTCACATAATATGATGTGCACTTAACCAGACCATCAGACGAATTGTTGAGATGTTCTGGAAAAAAGGGAGGGCTTGGGGAGAGTTGGATTCTGGCTTAGTTACTGCAGACATGAAGACAGTACTCCCAGTCCATCATCGTCACCACTTGTCCAGAATGCATCCGCCTCAGCACCAAAGAAGTCTCTTTGCGAATACATTTTGTATTGTATCAGGTACAGTCCAGTGCGGCAGAGGACAGAAAGTCATCTTTGACTGCCAAGAAGCACCGAAATGTCTCCACCACCGACGAGCCTCAGCCTCAGCCTCAATCAGTCGTTGCGGGAGCCAGACTCGGCCGAGTCGGACAGAACCTGGAATCAATTTCACCGGAGGGACAGGCCCCCCTGAGTCTGGGCTACTCGTCTCTCCATATGTATCTGGAACAAAAGAGAAGAAAAAAAGAACCTCGACTGCGCGGGCGCACATCTTCTGGTCATTGAAAATGGTATTTGGGGATATCATCTATTCTGAAATGAATAAAGCAGGGAAAAAGCGAAAGGGGACAAGAATGAACATGGAAGACGCTGCTCAAGGGCAACCACAGCGCAAGGAGGCATGAGGAAAGAAGAAGAAGCACCCAGCCACCACAAGACACACGAGGAAAAGTCCTTATCTACGGCCCCCCCCCGGCCCCCCCAACGGCACATATACTATGCAACAGCCAGCCAGCCCTCCCTTTTCAGTGGCGGAAATGCCCCCGTTCGAGAGCCCGCTTCAATACCTGTACATCGGCTGCTTGTCCCCGGCCTTGGGCGCGTCATCATCGTCGTCGTCGTCATACAGACCAGCCTCGTGCGTCCGGCTCGCCGCGCTCCCGCCGGCCCCGGCCCCAGCCGCCACCTCGGGACCGTTCGACGACGACGCATCCTTCTTCGCCGCAGACCCGCCGCCGCCGCCAGTTGCGCCCGTCGCCGCGCCGTGCATGTGCACCTTGTCCGCCGCGCTCTCCTGCCGGTCGAGGTAGCTGGGCGTCGCGCTGAAGCCCGGGTGGTACGGCTCGAACGCGAGCCGCTGCTCCTCCGCCGCGGCCGACGACGAGCCCCCGCCCCCGCCGCCGCCGCCCCGCGAGCCCTCGCCCAGCGGCACGCGGTACGACGACCCGGGCCGCGAGCTGTCCTGCTGCTGCTGCTGCTGCTGCTGGTGGTGGTGCTCCGGGTCCCGGAAGGGGTCCTCCTCCGGGCGCGGCGGGGTGTGGCTCTGCGAGCGCGACGAGGACGCCCCCGCGCCCCCGATCTGCGGCAGCAGCTCCGTCGACTTGCCCTTGCCGCCGGCGCCGGCGCCCCCGGCCAGGGAGTCGCGCGACGGGAGCGGGGGCGGAGCGCCGGCGGCGGCACCGCCCTGCTCGTTCGGGGCGGGGCTCGCGGCGCCGCTGTTGAGGCCGAGCTGCTTGCGCGCGCCGAGCACGGCCCGCTGGTGCAGGCTGATGGCCTGCTGCAGCTGGTCGTTGGCGTCGATGAGGCTCTCCATCGTGTCGTTGTCGGGCGCCGGGCTCTGCGCCTGCATGTAGCCGACGATGCTGCGCGACGCCGACGTGCAGCGCTCCGAGAACTCGCGCAGCAGCTCGTTGCCGATGACCTCCTGCGGCGGCGTGCACTGCACCACCTGCGTGAGCAGCTTGGCCGAGGTGCGCGCCTCCTCGAGCCGGTTGGCCAGCTCGACGGCGTTGGGCAGCCGGTTCGCCTGCGTGTGGTGGAAGGTCTGGGCGTAGGAGTTGAAGGGCGGCGCGTTGAGGGTGCGCGGTTGCGGATGGTTCTTGTGGAAATCGGTCAGCATGATTATGGCTATCGAGTGAGTGGCTTGCGAGCCTGCTCGAGCTATAGAGAGAGAAGATAGAGAGGGAGAGGGAGAGATAGAGCTAGAGAGAGGGAGGGAGAGAGAGGGAGAGAGAGGGAGAGATAGAGAGGGAGAGAAAGAGAGAGATAGAGAGGGAGAGAAAGAGCCTTACCGCGTAGATCTTGGACGCCTTGTCCTTCTCCTTCTTCCACATCTCGACGAGCGGTTGCAGGCCTTCGTCGTACTGCTTGGTCTGCTCAAACGCGTCCAGGGTCTCCATCAGCATGTGGCGCACGCTCGGGTCCCTGCCCGCGCGGAGCAGGTCCTTGACGACGTCAAAGAACTTCTTGTCGACGTTGCGCGTGAAGCTCGGCCCGGGGTTGTCGGCGAGGATGCGCATCAGCATGATCGAGTTGTACTGGCACGACGGCTTGGACCAGAA
Source organism: Thyridium curvatum (assembly GCF_004353045.1). Lineage (NCBI taxonomy): Eukaryota > Fungi > Ascomycota > Sordariomycetes > Thyridiales > Thyridiaceae > Thyridium > Thyridium curvatum. Next base: position 4,459 of record NW_022156844.1, on the reverse strand, counting down.
GTCGCGGTGCAGGTGTTTCCGGATGAGGCGGGCGCATTCTGCCGCCGCTGCGGGGGACGACTCGGCGGCGTCGACGATGGGAGGAAGAAATGTCACTTCGTCGCCCTGTCAGAAGCGTTAGAATAGGTAGTCTGCAGATAGACAAGAGGGAACCGGGTCTCCAGTCAGTGTGGCCGGGAACATCCAAAACGTACAGCTTGTTCAGCGCCGCTCAGACCGCAAAATGCTTTCTGTCGCAAAAAGTATTCAGGTCAGCATCTCTGTCTCCGACGAGGCCCGGCCAACTCGCGGGGGCTCACGGCTTACTATGCATCTGTTGACGACCTGCTCTGGAGTCTCTCCCGCCCGTGATCCGTCCGGCCCTACCGGACCGTCGCCGTTGGTGCCTGGGGAGCGCGGCGCCAAGCTCTTGTCAGCAGGCTGCGATCGACTATAACCATAGGCAACAATGGGCTTACCGGCAGTGGAAGGCTTGCGCTTGATGCTGCCCAGCATCTTGTCCATCTTGAATTTCTTCATCATGCCCGGATTGTTCTTTCTGCCTGCTCGCAGGACAGATGCGGTGTGGCTGAGGGAAGTCGAGGGAGGTCTTGGCCGTCAGCGTCGTCGTCGCGCTTCTGTGCTCTTTCTCTCCCTTCCAGTGCGGTATAGCGGCACGAAACGGCGGGCGGTGAACGGGGGCGTCGCAGGCTGGGGGTGGTATTGCAAACACGGGGAAACACACAAATCGTCGTCGCTATGCTACAATGCGTCGGCTTGTACGGGTTGGTTGGTCGTTGGAGAGAGGAAGAAAGCCAGGATCGGTGTGTATGTCACACAAGTAGGACAAGGGAAGAAAGAGAGGGAAAAAGGATCATGGACATGAAAAGGCGACAGACAGAGCAGGTAGGTTGATCGTCAGTCGCCAATGAGGGTGTGTGATCGACCGTCCATGGCAGCAAAATGGGGTGCGCGTCTACCAGGTCCAAGCCACATGCGGGTGCGACGAGAGGGCGAACTACCTAACTAGTCTCGAGGAAAAGGGGATCGCCTGCCAGCCAGTCAGTGAGCTTCTTCCCTTCCAGTGTCTCTTGTTCCCTTGCTTCCCCGCATCCGGACGGATATAGGCAGTGACTATAGGCAGCTCCAGCGGACCAAGACAGGAGAGCCCTGGAGGGATTCTACAAGTACCTTAGGCAAGGCCCAGGCTGCCAGCCCACTGACAGCCACGCGCCCGTACTTGTACAGTGGAGTGTGGGCTCTGGGAGCGAATAGGCTTGCTCAACTGGCCCCCCAAAGGATCCAGCCGGCGGGACATCCCAGGCCCTGTTGCGCCTGTTGCGGGCATTTAGTCACTCCTGTCAGCACAAGCAATGTCACGCCAATGGATCTCTGGTTGGGTGAGACCGGGCAGATGGGACGAGTCCGTCTGTTTCGCGTTTCAACGGAAATCAGCTGCAGCGCGTTGATGAATCTTGGTGGTGGTAGTGGTGGTGGTGGTTACAAACCAACGAAACGACAACACCTCCCGCGATGCTAGACGACGACGACGACAGACAGACAGAGAGCATTCGGCATCTGACTGACTGCCTTTTGGCGTCTTGGCCTTTCGGACCAAGCCTTCGACATGACGCAACACGCTCGGTCATCCGCCGCCAATGATTTCAAGGCTGGCCCCGGGACGCGCACGCACGCGTACCGTACCGTACCAACACCCAACACTTACTTATATCACAATCTACCTAGGTACTGATTATGAACACTGACCGCACTACTGATTCAGGTTGAAGCGAGTCTCTTGAAAACGACAAGTCCTCAATCTGCCGGGTATAAAGAAGGGTGCTTTGTGATACTGGATCCCACGATACTTAGCTGAGTGTGTGTTTGTGTGTGTGTGTGTAAGTCCCCCAAAGTCTTGGCTCCCTCAAGGTTCTCAAGCCAGCAGACAGTCTTGAAAGAAAACTCTTTCGCTCTCCGGCGCACAATTCACTCTGTGAGAATCACTAGACGGTTGAGATGTTCTGGGTGTTGTCGTCGTGATCGTCTGTTTTGCGTGACATACCGCTGCAGCAAATAGATCCTCCCGTGCAGCATGAAGTATCTCGCCCCGGTCCTGGGCCTGCTGGTCCTCCTCGGCCACACTCCTCCGGCCGTGGCAACGGATACCAAAGGCGACAGATCAGTAGACGTCCATACCAACAAACAAGGACCAGGCCTAGCCAGCGATGTATACTTCCAACAACCCCTTCTCTTGCCTCACAGACACCCAGAGGAGGGCCACTAACACAAGCGAAATCCCAGGACGCCCTCCTCCCGCAAGCCTCCCCCGTCTACAAGGTCATTGTCTCCGTTGTCACCGAGGCACCTCCCGCCCTCGGCCAGCGGCACCTCGACGAGAAAGCCCGGCTGCTCGAGCGCATGAGCCGCAAGCACGGCAAGTTCGACGAGCACCACCCGCGCAACCGCCTCCTCGACGCCCTGTACTCCTTCTCCCGCTACGCCGAGCTCAACCGCGCCGACCTCGACCGCTGGCGCGACCACTACCGCTACGTCTCGCGCAGGCAGCACCTCGTACGTGTCTCTCTCTCCCCTCCCTTCCCCGTCTTCTCAAGCCCCCGGGCCTCTGCCCCTATCTTCTCAAGCCCCGGCCCTAGGCCTCTACCCCAGACCTCTGCCCCCGCCCCCCCCCCCGCCCCCCCCCCCCCCCCCCCCTCCCCCCGCCCCCCCCCCCCCCCCCCCCCCCCCTCCCGTCCTCGCCCTCAAAAACTAAACCATCCTGCCTTGTTGCAACCCCCCCCCAACAGCTCCTCGAAAGCACAATCAGCTACTCGGCCAAGTTCGACGCCGTCGACGCCCTCATCGCCACCAACGCCGCCCTCTGCGACGAGATCGTCCGCGCCGCGCAGTCCTTCTACGGCGTCCCGGACGCCGAGCTCGCCGCCCACGCCGCCGCCGCCGCCAGCGGGGCGCGGGGCTTCCCCGGGGACAAGGTCAGCGTCGCCCAGGCCCTCAAGCACTTCGTCCGCGACTGGTCGGCCGCGGGCGGGCGCGCCGAGCGCGCGCCGGCGTACGCCTGCGTCCTCGACGCCGTGGCGCGGCTCTTCCCCGACCGCGTCGACGGGGAGAAGAAGAAGAAGAAGCCCCGGATCTTGCTGCCCGGCGCCGGGCTCGGCCGCCTGGGCCACGAGGTCGCGGCGCTGGGCGGCGGGCTCGAGGTCACCGTCAACGAGTGGAGCATGTACATGAACGCCGCGTACCGGTTCCTGACCTCCTCGCGCCCCCGAGCCCCCCTGCACCTGCACCCCTTCATCGACGGCTGGTCCCACCACCGCACGACGGCAGACCAGCTCCGCGCCGTGCCCTTCCCCGACGCCGACCCCCTGGCGCACGACGTGCTGCTGGTGGAGGGCGACTTCACCACCGTCTTCGCTGCCAAAAGGGCGCACTACGACGCCGTCCTGACCTTCTTCTTCATCGACACGGCGCGCAACCTCATGGCCTACCTCGAGACCGTCCGCGCCGTGCTCGCGCCGGGCGGGCACTGGGTCAACTTCGGCCCCCTGCTGTACGGCACGGGGCCCTTTGTGCAGCTCTCGCTCGAGGAAGTCGTCGCCGTGGCCGAGGCGATGGGCTTCGAGTTCGTGGAGCAGGAGTGGGACACCGACAAGGAGTCGGTGTGCGGGGTGCCGACCTTCGAGGGCGGCAGCAAGGTCTGGAGCAAGGAGGCCGTGTACGGGTTCGACGACAGGGCCTTGACGCGCAACGCGTACAGCGCGCAGTTCTGGGTGGCGAGGAAGAAGGAGGATGTCGTCTCTGGGAAGGGGTTCTTTTAGTGCGCGATGCCTAGGTACCTATCGTGTGATACAGATTGTAAGCTACCCAAGTATGTGGACAGAAGGGACAGAGATATGTCAGCATTGCACATACTATATAGCCACAGCTTCCTGAGCAACTCGGGGCTTCCAAGATAGTGTGCTGTTATATTCTCTTAAATTTCGCCGTCTAGCAGTAGAACGCACCCCCTATCTTTATACATCAACTCCCTCCGCACCATCCACCTTCTCCTCCTTCTCCTCCTCCTCCTCCTCATCCTCCTCCTCCTCAGGCACAACCATCTCGACGACAAGATTCCCCGACCTGCCAATCTTATCCAGCACCGTCGCCCCCGCCGTCGGCTCAAACACCTCGCGCGGCATCACCGCCGCGATCCGGAACCGGTAGTCGTGCACGTAGCCCTCGGGCGGCGCCTCGACGACATCGTCGTCGTCGTCCCCGCGCTGCGCCACCACGTCGTAGCACTCGACAAAGGCGTACAGCTCCTCGAGCGTCGTGCCCGCCGCGAAGGCCCGCCGTATGCGCTCCCCGCCGCCCATGCCCTCGGGCAGCTTGAGCGCCACGCGCACCACGTCCCTGGAGCCGGCCGGCGGCTCGGGCGCCATGGACCGGGCCCGCCAGCGCCGCCACCGCAGCCGCGCCGCCT